>NW_027070712.1:21249-29216 GCF_002906115.3 Quercus suber | reverse complement strand
TTTTTTTTTTTTTTTTTTTTTTTTTGGTGAGGGAGTGTTTACTATGGTTGTACAATTATTCATACTAATAACCCAAATCATGAATTGCTTTGTTGTCTTTCAACTATTCCAATTTTGATTGTGAAAGGAAATAGCTCCCACAGCCCCAAAACCCTAGTTCTCCATGTCTTTGTATATTTCCACATTGAGCTGAATCTACCAAATTGAATCCACAGGCCAGGCTCAAACCCTAAACTGTTCTGCCAACATCAAGTGACGGGAATATTTAGTCTTACTCATGACTAAGAAAACACATTGCTATTTTGGTTTTAGAGTCCAGTCAAATTTATGATATTGAGGTCAATTTTTACAGTAACTTAACTAGTAGGCTGAGGTCACACATCTACCCTTTTTACAAGTTAAATTAGAAAAAAAGGATTGTTATCAAATTTCGCAAATAGGAAGACTTAGTACAGCTGGTCCACATAAGTGACTGTAAAGAAAATTGATCTCCAAGAATAATTTGATGTAAACTAAGCCATGACTTGAAGGGAAGCCAAAAAAGAAAGTCAAAGCTTTAATTTGTGTGTATTTTCTAATTTAGGCCAGCTCACTTAAGCAACATAGTCTACTTCATAATTGGGAACTCATTGAATCCTTTTCTTTAGGGTTTGGATGCTAATTCAGCCATTGTGTTAACAATTTTGATGTTCTTATATCCCTCTCATTTCACAAAAATCGTAGTAAAAGGATGCTGAATAGTGTAGTTAGGGGAAGGATGTTTGTCCTTTCCTTTTTGTGAAATCACATATATAATATCTTAATGGTGGAACTATAAAAGTGTACATATAGCATAGGAAAGAAACCAGAAAAGCTGTTAGCTATCATTATCAAAGCCTTCAAAAGGAGTGGGTGGAAGAGGTGGCCATTGAGAGTTACCCCTTTATCAACCATCCATGACTCTAATCATAACTCAAAATCAAATAATTCTGATTATAAGAAGTCATTAAAAAGACACAAACTGTGTTGTGTCAGTGTGTATAAATATAGACATGTAAGAGAGAGAGAGAGAGAGAGAGAGAGAGAGAGAGCTGGGAATAAAAGAGTAGGGTTTAGAAAGTTAAAGAGAGATGAGTCTGGTCTGTGAATAGCTAGGTGTTGTAACATTTATGTCTTCTGGGGGCTGAGATGACCATAGATTTTTATCCCCAACACTGACCAAAAACTGCTACCCTTTGCAGAAGCATCGACAACACTCGGTAGGCCAAAGGTACGATTCTTCTCTGTCATCTACTGTTCCACCCATACTCTTCACCTTTCCTCTTCCTACTACTTCAATCTTCTCATATAATCCAACCAGTAAAACCAACTCTCTGATTTTCCTCAATATCATCCCAAATTTCAAGTATACAATAATGTTTTCATATATTATTGATTTCTTATTCTCAGTTTTTCTTGAATTCTTTTCATAGTGGTTATTGAAAATTTTCTAATTTTCATTATTTTGAAGCATACTTGATGTCCACATGGGGAAAAGAAAACCCACCATTCTAGTTAGTTTATTTACTGTATCCTTTTACTCTCTGTAGTGATATAGATAGATGAGTTTTTAGTTATGAATTTATAAGAAAAAACAAAAAAAAAAATTAAATTTTGGGCTTTGTTTGTTTTTTCAGTGTGGGTTTTGTATTTACTTGACTTATTGGGGTGAGGAATCTGGAGATTACAATGGCAGGGGTTTTTGGGGATCAGCAGCAACAGTAGCTCCACTATCAGGTGACAGTTGCAGATAAAAGAGCAACAAGCAACAAGAACAGGAGTAAAAGGAAACAAAGCAACAGTGTACTAGTACAAGAAACCTGCAAGAAATCGAAAAGAAAGTTGTTTTAAGAGCTAAATCAGAAGGCTAGGAATCTGGATTTCCAGAGGAATCAGCAGCACTTACTGAGGCCTATCCGCCAAGTCACAGCCCCAATACAACAACCACAAGAACAAAACCTAGGCACCTACAACACCCACTACCAAAATCCCCAACTTGTCCAAAACCAACAACAACTACAACAACAACCTTATGGGGATGCCATAAATTCCAACCAAACAGAACCACAACTTTTGGACCAAACCACAGACTATGCTAAACACAGACAAAAAATGGGCATGAAGAGCACCGGGGGAGAGATAGTCCAAGTCGAAGGAGGCCACATTGTCCGATCCACCGGCCGTAAAGACCGGCACAGCAAGGTCTACACCGCAAAAGGTCCCCGTGACCGTCGTGTCCGGCTCTCAGCCCACACTGCCATTCAATTCTATGATGTTCAAGACCGGCTAGGCTATGACCGGCCTAGCAAAGCTGTGGACTGGCTCATCAAGAAGGCTAAGTCTGCCATTGACAAGCTAGCTGAGCTACCACCATGGCATCCAACTGGTACTTCTACTGGGACTGCTGCAGAACCGGACCCAAATGCGGGCTCAGCAGAAATGACAATAGCAGAACAATCAGAGTCTTCTGGCTACAACTTTCAGCTCCATAGGCAATTGGGTGAGAACCCAGATGACAATTCAACCTTCATTCCACCATCTTTAGACTCTGAAGCCATCACAGACACCATGAAATCATTGTTCCCAACAAGCTCAGCAAATTCCTCCATCAATTTCCAGAGCTACCCACCTGATTTAATTTCAAGAAACTCCAACCACCCCCAAGATCTTGGCCTATCCCTACACTCTTTCCAGGACCATTCAGCTCCAGCTGATCAGAACCTTTTTGTGGGCTCGGCTCCCATGGGATTCGATACCAATTACCAGAGAATGGTAGCCTGGAATAACGACACAAGCGCAGAGAACAGAGGCGGGTTCGTGTTCAACTCTCAAGCATTGTCACAACAAGCATTGCTAGGCCAAGGCTCAGCATTTTCACAGAGGGGACCCCTTCAGTCCAGTTTTGCGCATTCAGTTCGCGCATGGGATCATGATCTTTCTATTGCCTCAACAGACCACCAGAAATCACAGCCAATTCACCACTCTTCCATCTTTGGAAGCCGCTTCACTACCGATGGTTTAACGGGGTTTTGCATTCCTGCAAGAATTCAGGGTGAGGAGGAGCAGAATGCCAATAGGCCTTCCTCTGATTCTCCCAATTCCCACCATTGATTCAACAAAGAACTCAACTTTTTCCCCCCACCATTCGATACTGTACTGTACTGTACTTCCCATCATTCCAAAATCCTTGCTTGTTTCTTCTTCTACTTGTTCTTCTTCTTATGATGTTAGTTCTGTTTGTTTTCATGGAAAATGTATAACAAAAATATTTAAATTTTTGTTCAAACTTTTTTATTGTTTACTTTTTTGCTGTTGGTTTCCTAGACAGAAATGTGCCAATAATGGGCAGCATTGAAGAGAAAATAGTACGATTCTCAGAGGCATTTATGAGAAAGTATTTTCCATTGAGACTGCAGAGTGAATTCAAGTCTCTCAAATTATGCATTTTGTTTTGGGGTTTTCCAGGATTTTGAAGATTCTACTGTTGGATAGTCAAATTCAAAAAGGAAGAGAACCAAGAAGAGATTCCAGTCAATTCAATGGTCTACTGTGGGAAGAAATTTATCTGGTTGGATTTAACACTTTGTTTTTTCTATGATTAATTTCACTTCCAGAGTCATTTTATATTGGATGCTCTATTGTTTATTAAGTGAGTTGTTTTGCTCATGTTTGTTTAATATTTGCTTAATTTGTTCAAGTAATATGACTCTTCGAGCTGGATTATAATCTTATAGTCCATGTCGCCCTTGTTTTTGTTAAAAATACAAGTAGAATACTGTTAATTTATTCCACATTTAATATTTTATTTATTAATTATATTGTTAATTATGTGAAAAACAAAAACTCTTGTCTAGGTCCATTCTTGGTAAACTGCGCTCATTAAAAAATTCTATTCAGAAAAACTGTTTTGGGACATGCTTTAATTTTTTACCACAAAAAAATACAGTAGCTATTATTTTATATATTTCTGTGCATGCTTTACAGTATTTAAACGAGAAAAAATATATATTTTCTTTTGAATCCACAGAAGAATACATTTTCTATTTTTTGCTTTGTTTTCTGTATCCAAAGTACAACTGTAATGTAACAGTTTCATGAGTCAGCAAATTTCTTGAACCTTGGCCTTTTCTTATTACATTATGTTGGCGTGCATACTATTTTGTCTATATATAGAGGGAGGGCCTCAGATCGAGTTATTCATGGTCTAATTGTTTGTTAATGTTACAAATGTTTGTTGATGTTAGAACACTTAAGGATTAACATTTTATAAATCTTTCTATTATATTTTACCTTATTTTTGTTCTTAACTTGCATGCTAACTCTCTTATTGGTTGGACTTTATTTAAATTTATATTGAATGCATTTTAAAGTAAATCTACTACTATATTACATTATCTTTTTATACCTTTCATACTTGAAAAATACTAAGAGGACTATAAATCAATAACAATCTCATTTATGAAATATTAAAATTTCAAATTTTACTTCAAAATTATACCTATAATATGAGTTTATATATTAAATAGTAATTAACAGCCAAATAATCCGGATGGAACATTGAGTTGGAGTGGGGGCCACCCCTCAACCAAAATTTTTAATAATACTTTTAAGCCTTAAGAAAAAAATAATTAAACATTTTATTGTTTGGGCTCCCAAAAATAATGAGCTCCTTCGTGTAAAAAACAAAAAAAAATGTGTTAAATCTTTAAATTCTAATATTCAAGAGGATCAAAATTTAAGAAATGAAAAATTATATTATACAGACTATGTGAATGTTTGATTTTCATTCATTTTTCTAATATAAAAATTAAGAATTTAAAATTCTCACTTTTGTATAACAATTTCGTATTAAGTTTTATAAAATCCCTTATGAAATAATGATATCAAAACTTCTAAGCCTAGCATGTTACTTGTTATATATATATATATATGATCAAAATTTAAGGAAGCAAAAATAATATTATTCAGACTATGTGAATGTTTGATTTTCATTCATTTTTCTAATATAAAAATTAAGAGTTTAAAATTATCACTTTTGTATAACAATTTCGTATTAAGTTCTATAAAATCCCTTATGAAATAATGATAAGAATTTCGTTAGTCTAGCAAGTTACTTGTAATATATATATATATATATAAAAGAAGTTTAAAAGAGATTGAGCAAGAATTTTCATATGGTCATTGTTTACTTCTTTCTCAAAAAGTAAGATATTTTTCATTAATATCTTTAAGCAATTACTTATCTATGCACGATATTAATACTTTTTAAGTAAATACGTATGTATAAATCTATATATGCGTGCACACGCGCACACACATATCTACATTGATATTAAATTTGGCCTCCAAAAAAAAAACATTCATGATTCTACCTTGTACTTTACTTGAAATTACTTATCTATGCACGATATTAATACTTTTTAAGTAAATACGTATGTATAAATCTATATATGCGTGCACACGCGCACACACATATCTACATTGATATTAAATTTGGCCTCCCAAAAAAAAACATTCATGATTCTACCTTGTACTTTACTTGAAATTATATGTATGTGTTAAAGATGAAGAAAATGTGTAAGAGAAAATTTTTAAGTAGTAATAAAATATAAAATGTTATTAAGTGATGTAATATTAACAAATAGATGTAACTGACCCATATATAACTCTTACATTGTTTTTTCAAATTGTATCCTTCTCCGCATGCAATTTCAAAAACAACTTTTACATTGTTTTTTTCAATTGGTAGTATGAATTTAGTAAATTATCCAGGAATACTTGGTCCATAGATTTGGGAGATTATTTTGGACTTTGGTCATCATAGTGTGATATCCACTGTGTTTGAGCCTTGGGGTTTAAGCCAAGCCACTTTCAACATTGTTACTCTTCCTTTGAACCAGTATTGTAAGTAAAAAATTACAATGTTCAATCACGAAACCTTCTCGCATGGCTTCATTGATTTTGGTAATTCTATCCTTTATGCTGTTTCAATGAGATCTGGCTGGCTGAGGATGCTACTCAGGAACAGTTTTTAAAGACATATGATCTAGGAAAGGGTGGGAGTTGAAAATATTGAGGAAAGTTCTGATGATAACAGTACTCATTTTTTCAGGACCATAGTGAGACCACATCAAATGGGCTGGTCAAAGAGGGAGATCTAGCAAAGAATCTGTCCATCTGCATATTATTTCTTAGAAAACCTTGGGGAAATCGTCTTGAACTTTATCCATGAACTTGGTCCTGTGAAATATGCTTTAAACTCTCAGAAACCAATGTTCTCTTGTTGTTTAATTTGTTTTTAAATTGTTGCTTCTTTTATCTTCATCATTTGAAATGTGTATATATATATATATATATATAAAACAACAACAACAAAGACGACAAATTTTGTGAAATACTGTACAAACAAGTATCAGTCAGCGAGTTTCCCTAATAAGGTGTCATATAACAGTAACTGTATTATTAAATAACTTGTTAATATACATTCTGTACACACAACGTTCATAATTTTATATGTAATGTTCACATTTAAAATATTAATTAATAAATAACATATAAGTAAAATATAAAAGAACAAGAATGGAAGAAAATAAAACTCGTCATACACTTAATAAGGCCGTTGATGTTATAACTTCAATGCCTTTTTCACAAAACTTATATACATGTCGGAAAAAAGTTGGTCTTATTCATAAAACTTATCTTTGCTAGGAAGTCGGCTACTTGGTTGGCTTCACATTAGTCGAGGTAGGGTGTAATAGGATTGGTGCAGTAGATCGAGTTGGCATTCTTACTTCTCAGTATGTTGCAACCCTAGCAAAAAGTAGTCACCACTAAGCCAGAGCTGTCCTTAGGAAGCTGTACACGGTAGTAAATGCTGATCAAACTGAATGGAAATGGTCAGAAATATAGAGAGTATATTTGGAAGAAACCCATACATGATGAGCCCTTGTAGGTCATCTGCAGCCATTGAAAGGAATGGAAAGGACACCGCCTTGATAGTGCATGCATGTAATCATAACAAAATGGCTTTATAATACACACAACCTAATTAACATCAACGTAGTCCTCTGAAACTTTTCGCAAATTAATGTACTATCAAATGTCTTTCTCGGTTTATTTATTTACTTTATGGAATTGTCCAGATAAACAAACAATACATGTATTCGGGTGTCAGAAAATGTGGTGAGAGATAATTCGTTAATGATGTAATGATCCTTCCTCAAGGTCTAACGTGCCTTACCTGCCAATCCTAAAAATCGTGTAGAATATAAACTTTCATTTCTAAGAACATTAGCATCCGAGGATGTATAAAAAAAAAAATAAAAAAAAAAAAAATCTATTTTGCATCTTTAAACACTACTTTATCTATTTTATCAACTCATTTTACAACTTACCCTACATTTTAGTTTTTATTTTTACATATAGCCCAATAAAATAATATAACTTACCTATTAAAATAATAAAAAGTATTTTTATCTCTCTCTTTCCTCCCACTATCTTTTTCTCTTTACATGCAACCACAAAATTAAATACTATTCATAGGTTACAAATTTTTTTAGGTATACAAACTCAGATGGAGTGGATTTTTGCTATCTTGGGTTGTAAAATAACAACTGAGAGGTGTTTACACCCCTCTATGCTAGTGCTCTAATATGAATTTTTTTTTTTTTTTTAAGATGGTCATTAAAAAACTTAAATTATACATAATTTAATAAAAAAATTAAATATATCAACGTCACAAAATAAAATACACAAATACATAAAATATTACGATTTCTTTTTACTAACAAAGAGAAAACGAAAAGAAAGAAAATGATAAGAAATAGAGTGGGGACTAAAAATGTTGAGATGTGAGTAATAAAGTGAGGGAAATTCTGAAATGATAATAGAGAAAAGAAAAATGGAGAGAGAGAGAGAGAGAGAGAGAGAGAGAGAGAGAGAGAGAGAGA
>NW_027070712.1:0-8154 GCF_002906115.3 Quercus suber | reverse complement strand
ATTTTATCTTTACTATTGTCTTCATATTATTTAAAGATAAATCCTCCTATGAAAATTGTTTTGCATGTATTTTTGGTATTTCTTGTATAGGATCATGTTTTTTACCATTCCTATCATTGAATTTTTTTAAAGAAAATATTAAGTTAATAGCATTTTGTGAGATAGTATATGCTCTTTATTAGACTTTTTTGTTATTATAAATTTTAGAAATATGCACTTGTCAATTATTTCAGCAACCTGAGGGATCTCAAGATTTATATATATTTTTGTTGCACTGGTCGATGATAGAGAATTTGTCTGCATAAATTGCATAGAATATTATTAATAGACAAAAGCATATTGAATTGAAATTGAGGAAAAATGAAGAGATATTTCATGAGAATGAGATTTTCTAGAATTATTATCTATACGTGGGGGAGGAAGAAGAGAGTTTGTAAGAGGATAAGAGTTTTTGCTTTGATTTACACGTGGGAATGGTTAAACTTGGGTCATAATATGTAAGGTAAAAACTGGGTCTGATTTTTTCATAAGATTTGGTTTACTTTTAAAGGGCAATCAATTCTATAATGAATAACTTTTGGTCTAATTGGTCTAATTGTTAAGAACAACTCATATCAATATAATAGTAAAAATAAGTTACTATGATTTATTGAGTAACAGTAAAAAAAACTTAATAAAAAGAGGTAAAAAATGCTAAATTTATATAATAGTAAAAATAAGTTACTATGATTTATTAGGTAATAGTAAAAAAAACTTATTGAAATAAGGTAAAAAAGGTTAAATGCAATAAGTTACTATGATCTATTGAGTAACAGTTAAAAAAAAAAAAAAAAACTTAGTAAAAAGAGATAAAAAAAAATGCTAAATTTATATAATAGTAAAAATAAGTTACTATGATTTATTGGGTAACAGTAAAAATAACTTAATGAAAAAATGTAAAAAAAGTTAAATGCAATATTAGAGTGCCATATGGCAGGATCGCATGCACTCTCACATGAGGTCTCTGTTTTTATATATATATTGAATTGATGTATTGACTAAGTCACATAAGCAACAATCCCTCACAACTCACAACTCAGATTCAACAAAATTAAAAAACTACTCACAAGTTACCAATTAGTCAAATAGTCAAAGTAATAACTCAACTTTATATCAAATCATCAAAACACTCACAGCAACTCTGCAACACGCCTACAAAACCAACAGTAAAGAAACTCAAACCCAGGCACTCAACAACAATAAAACACTATAAACTAATAAAAGTAATAAGTCCTATAAATCTATAACCCACTAACCCCACAGGCCCACACACAGTCACACACACGGTCGGACTTTAGAGACTCAAAACTCAAGTCTCAAAAACAAATATCAGAAGTTTAGAACACGGTTCTAACACCACAGCTCCCACTGACAGTCGCACACACGGTCCAAGATTCAAAAACTCAACCAAACAAAAAAAAAAAATTCAAAAGATTACACAACACAGGGGCGGCGGTACAAAACGCTATAAACACATTCACACAAATAGCATATCAAAACACTATAAACACACTCTCACAGTCAAAGAAAGAGAGAAAGAGAGAGCTGAAATACAAGATCAAGCGGCGACAGAAGGCAGACCAGGCGGTGGCAGATTTTGTGTGTGAAGCAGAGGCAATCTTTTTCCTTTTTGTTTGGAGAGTGAAGAAGGATAGCGAGAGATTTTAGAGGTTAGGCCATTACAAATTCTTAGGTTTTATTTGACTTCTTTTTTTTTTTTTTATGATTTTTCAAATTTTGATTTATGGGCTTTTTATTTCTGAGATTAAAGACCAAAATTTTCTTTTGGACTTCTATTTTTTTGGAGTTTAAGTTGGGCTTTAAAAAAATAAAGGGGTCATATTGACGGTGAGAGGGTGCAAATTTGTATTGCAGGGAGTTCAAAATAATTTTTTTAAAAAATATTATATATATGTATATAAATTTTCGGGTCAGGGGGTTCATTTGAATCCCCTGACTATAATGTACCGCGGCCCTGTTAATAAATGTTTTGACACCCAATCAAAAATTCCTGTCTCATCCATGCATGCCCTACCTTCCAAAACACCTGAACACTGAGCTAGCTCTCCCTCCATCATCGTTTGATATGAAAATTTTCTTTGATAATGCCTTTAGAAAACAAGTATAAGTTTCTTATTTTTGTTTCTAAACACTAAAAACTATGATAAATAGTGCATCACTAATTATATGATTAAAAAAATATATTAGATCTCGATGCAAACAAAAGTGCCCTTAGGTATCTTGGTTCTCATCTGATCAGCAGGTTATATTTTGGAACACATACCATCAGGTAGTTACTAGCCCTTGTTTTAGATTGCGAGGAGTCTTGGACTACAAACTATATTGAAATAGGAAAACCTAATTAAGAAGCAATGTCCACATCCAAACAACGTGTTTTTTTTTAAACAAACGGTCTTTTCATTTTCAATTAAGGAAAAAGATAAAATTAAGAAAATAATGTCAAATGAAAAAATAAAATAAAAAGAGAGGTTATTAGGTTAAAATACTATTTAATCCCTCAAAATATACATGAATTGTAAATTTGGTCTTTTTTTTTTTTAATTTTTTTTTTGTCTCCTATATGGTCAATCTATCCATTCAGTTGACTGTCATTACATTTTAAAAAAGTTTAGTTATAAACCAGTTTGAAATTATTTTTCTCCAATTTACTAAATGGCAATTAAAGAAACCATAAATGTATAGTTTTAGTCACATAATTTTTTTAATAAATTATATGATTTTTTTAAATAATAGAAATCAATAGTCTTATACATAGGTTCTAGATTAGAGGAAAAATGAGATAGTTCCAAATTGATTTAGATCTAAACTTTTTCACTACACTTTTATCGTGAGCTATAGAGCCTTCCTTTTTGGGTAATTTCTAGGCCTGTCCAAACCCATCCGAGACCCGACCCACCCGGAGGATCCGACCGGAAACGATCCGAAACTGGCCGACCCGATTATTCTGGCAGTCGGCGGCGGGTCTTCTCCCGCCAGAAACCGACTCCGGCGGGTCGGTTTCGGTTTCTATCCCCAAAACCCGAAAAACCCGAACCGACCGAAGAAAAACCCAGATTCCGGCAAAAAAATCCAGATTCCGGCGAGAAACCCAGATCCCGGCAAGAAAAATTCCAGAATCCGGAGAAAAAAACCCAAATCTCGGCCAAAAAACCCAGATTCAGGCGATATTTCACGTAGATTTGGCTAGATTTTGACCGGATCTAGCAAAATCTCATCAAATCCGATGAGATTACGGCCGGATCTGGCGAAATCTCATAGATTCCGATGAAAGTTTTGCCGGATCTTGAGTTTTCTCACCGTTTTCTCGAGTTTTCTCGTCGTTTTCTCCCCGTTTTATCAGAACCCAGACGCCGACCGACCCGCCCGCCACCCGAAAAAAGTCTGATCCGTCCGACCCATTTACTCCGGCGATCGGCGGCGGGTGAGATTGTCCAAAACCCGATTCCGTCGGGTCGGTTCCGGGTTGGGCAGAAACCCGACCCGGACCGACCCGTGGACAGCCCTAGTAATTTCTATTACACTGCCATATTATACACAAATTAGTGAAATTACACACAACATACTTTTTAAACTGAAATCTTGACTACAAGACACAATTTTAGTTCAAAAAAATAATTAGTGTTTACGGTATGTGTAATAATGTGTGTACTAACAATTAGCCTTCTATTTTTGTGGAGTTTTGCAGCGCGTAGGTGGTTTTGATCTTTTGAGTGGATGGATATGGATGTGGGGACCATGGGTGTGGGTTTCGGCTGCTGTGCTAGTAGTAGTCGCTATATAAATACCAGTATTGGGCTATGTTTTTGGGCTATGAAGCTTAGTATGAAACGCCGAAATGACAAAATTAAAACACTGGATCAAATTGACAGCTCATTACAACTTTGATGAGCTAAATCAACGCTTATCTCTTTCCTTTTTCCCAAGTAAAATTAGTGCTTTTCTCGCAATAATTTTAGGACCACATATCACATCAGTTATATATATATATATATATTTAGAGTTTTAACCTATGACGTTAGCTTCGCGTAGACGAAAAATAAATCACAGAATTCTTATTCAATTATCAGAGATTTTACCAATTTAGTTAATTGAAACCCACATTTCATTAGTTTTCATAACTTTAAAGGCAAAAACAATTTTTTTTTTTTCTTCACTTGAATCAATTTACTCTCCTACATGTCCTAAATGTATTAGGATAACAATTCTAGGAATTTTTTTTAGAGTAATCATTAAGAAACTTAAATGAATTATATAAAATCTAATAAAAAAGAAAACTTGAATATATTAACATTGTAAAAAGTAAGCGAGAGTTTGAAATGAGGGGGGGGGGGGGGTAGACGACAACAAATGATACTTGTTGTAATTGCGAGTTAAGTCACCAAGGAAAGTAGAGTTGTTACGACTAGCGATTGCAAAGTTGAAGAAAAAAAGTTATTGGCATTGCTGCCAATGAGAACTCATGGTCACAGTATTTCTCTTAATATTTTTTTTTAGAAAAAAAAATGAAATCAATGATTATTTTATGAAATGGCCAAATCGGTTAAATGAGTTACAGATTTAAATGATTGATTATGAGGGTTTTTTTTTTTTTTTTTTTTTTTTGTTTTTTGAATTTTGAATGGGTTTGTTGTAGAATAATTTGTTTCATTTGTTATTGCTTAGCTTAGTCTTATTTTTTTGTTTGGGCTATTTTTGCTGTTATTTGGATTAACTTTTATTGTTGTTGGTTGAGCTTTTATTTTTAATTTTTGTTTTTTTTGTTTAAGGGTTAAGGTCCTTAAGGATTATATTTGCGGCCAAATTTATTTTTGGAGTAATACTAGTATACTACATCCATAATATTTTCACAATAATTTTACAAATATCCTAAAAAACAAGTTATTATTATGGGTTAAAAAGTAATGTTAATAGTGAGTTTAGATTAAAGCTAGTAATAACTTATTGTATTAGATTTATTGCAAAAATATTATGAACGTAATATTTCTCTTATTTTTATTGAATCCAAGTTTTTGAGATTCTCAAGTAAGTCAATTAGAGCGTTAAATAAATATATATATATATATATAGGAGTTAATTTTTTTTTTTTTAGTAAGTATATAATTTTCCCCCCCAAGACAGGGCCTTCGTATGAACTCTCTGACTTCAACGTAGAACCGCCACTAATTATCCTGTTACCAATCAATAGATACCAATCAATCGAACAGTTGGTCTTACCATCATTACCAAGTGAAAAATTAGGGTAGTTATTGCATTGGACAACTGAAAGTTTTTGCATTAAGTTAGGAAGTTGACCCACTCCTTGCTCTAGTTGTCTTTTTTCTTCCCCAAACTCTACAACTTACCTGTTTTGATTGATGTATGAAAGTTTAATAGACTCATTACCGACTCACACTATCGTCAAACGTTATAGTTTTGGAGACCATAATACAAGATCATGCCCTATATACAAGTAACCAGCTAAAATTTCAAAGTTCTCCTTGTGCTGTACGTGGACCAATGTTTAAAGAAGGTTTATAAAGCAAAGAGACTAATCTAATCAGAAAGGAATATTATTAGCAAATGAATAAAATGATATTACCAACACCAAAACTTATTGGTTGTTCGACCCATGGGAAGGGGTGAACTTCACCACCTGAGAGAGGACATTTCGATGTTGAAATAAAACTTCCCAATTGAAATAATTAAGAAGTCTCTAGACCCCCCAAACTTTTATTTGTCTTAAATTAATGTCATAACAAATTTTCAAGTCAATGGCATTCGTTTTTTTCTTCATACACATCCCATTTTTATGCCATTAGTAGGCCAATTAAATTACAGGAAACGTTGAAAATATTTCTCTAGAGATGGCTGAAGATATGTTCGTTAGAAGTTTAGAGTTGCACTTTTTTAAAATCATTAGATTTAAGTAGATCTAATGATTAAAAAAAAAAAAAACTCTCATTAATGCTAATATTCTTTTTTGATCTTATTTATTTTCTCTTATTTATGATATTCTATACTTATCTCTAATCCCAAAAAAAAGTGTATATGCACTTCTCTCTCTCTCTCTCTCCACAGCCAAGTCACTGGCAAAAAAAAAAAAGAAAAAAAAGAAAAAAAAGGTGCACAGCCACGACATATTTGTAGCTACATCTTTAAACCTTGATGAGTGATTTGCAACTAATCTATAATCTTGATCGTGGTTACTTCTTCTTTATTTATTATTATTTATTATTTATTTATTTTTTTTGAGTAATAGAGTAATTGACACATATTCAGGTTATTTGTCGTAATGGTATGTCTTAGTTATTTGTAGCGACCTTTGATTTGCAATTAAGCCTACCAATGACACATGTTTATGTCCAATGACCTTGCTGGAGATCACTTTGACATATGATCGTGGTTACAAGAGGCCAAACCTTATTGTTGATCATGATGGTAGTAATGGTATGTAAGCCTTTATTGCTTATAGCTGATTGTGAAAGACTTAAAACAAACACTACTTCATGGTGGCTATGGCTTTTTTGTGGAGAGAGAAGAGAGAGAGAGAGAGAAGTACCTATACACTTTTTAGGAATAGTAAATGAAATCAATTAGAATATGATCATTAATGAGGTCTTTTCTACCATTGGATTGACTTAAATCAATAATTTAGAAAATCTGTAACTTTAAAGAGTTACACAACTCAGTAATTATTATTGAATTCATATTTTGAAAATCCAGCCGTTGAATGATATATTTTGTATGTTCTTAACATATATGCCAAATTTCATGCTAATCAGATATATAATTTACCATTCGATCCATAAACTAATTTTTTATGCATTATTTCAAATTACAAAAACTGAATTTTAAACAATTGAAGTGTAACTTGAACACACACACACACAACACACACACACACAACAGAGTTGGGTTCAAGTTACGCTTAGTGTAAGTCTAAACAATGTTACACCACTCAATAACTTGACAAATTAGGTGTACCTAGTGCTTATATTTCTCCTCCTTTGGCTTTCCTCATTATGAGCGTACATGCTAACATGTAACTCAATACTGACATCATCTATTAACATGAGAGGAAAATGTTTCTCTCCAAAACATCTGCACAAACTTCAATTCTATACTTTCTATCATTTTTTGTATCTCCATATTGAAATATCAAACATTATTTGATTACATATGTTTCAATTATATTTATGCATGCTTTTCTATATCATCTGCTTGCAAAAGTTCAAGAAGGTCAAAGATTAGTAGCTATGACATCAATTAAATGTTTAAATTTTAAGTTTTTATGATTTAAAATTACCCATAACAAATAGGTTTTTTGATTGAATAGTAATATTATCCGATTTGAATGAAATTTGATATACGGTTAAGAACATAAGTGCATGAATCCAAAATTAGATTTTTAAAATTCACATCCAATAAAAAGATATAGAAAAAGTTTGAAAGGTTTCTCTAAACTAGTTTAGAGAGAAACTTTGTCCAATATCAATTTGCCTAGGTTATGTTTCAATCTTGTGGAGGATTCCTTTAAATTGGGTTCTTTGAATTCTACATTTCTACTTGATGTTGGTGTTCTCAACAAAAAAAGAAAAAAGAAAAAAAAAAAAAAAAAAAACTTGATATTGGTGTTCCTAAAGCCCTATTTGTTGAAATCCACCTTGGTCAAGTTGCAAGCCCCAAGAGCAGAATTGGGTTAAAAACTGAATACCGATGGTCCTTCCTTCTCAGGGAACCCCGGGCAAACTATAGTAGTGGGTTAATTTTAGATCATTTCAACTTGTGTTAACAGGAAGCAAGTATATGTGTTGATGATTGGCTACTTTGGGAGAACATAAGCGAAGAACTTATTTTGCTAGAGACTCTCTTTGTTTCTACTTTTAGTTTAGTTTCTTTTAATAAAAAGAAGAAGACGTTCCATCATGTAATTATTGCTACTTAAGTTTATATATTATTTCCTTAAATACCAAAAAAAAAAAAAAAAATCCATTAGAATTAGGAGAATTCTGTTATTGTGGTGGCATGGAATCTTGTGAAAAGTGAAAAGTACTTGGATTAAAGTGTTGGTGTGTTCTACTAATAATATATAAAATAAAATCTAAAAACACATAT
>NW_027070711.1:18187-29222 GCF_002906115.3 Quercus suber | reverse complement strand
AAAATATTTTCTACTCTAGCCTAATCTAAGTGTATATGTGTGTGAAAACTTTTAAATTAAAAAAAAAAAAAAAAAAAAAAAACAATAAGTATCATAATAAATATCATGTTTGAGATGGTCAATCTCTCTTAGCAATATTGGACATCAGGTATTAAACAATAGATTTCAATAATGAATTTGCTTGGAAAACTATTAATTATAATTTCCATTTTTGTATAGAGAGAAAGGAAGAGTAAAATTTTTGGGAGATTAAAAGTTATTACTTATTACACTCTAAAACTATCACAATCATAGTAAAGTGTATCAATAGAATGCACAATACTAAAAAAAAGTATAATATTTTTAAAATAATTTTTATTCAATAGATTTTTAGGCCTTAGTGTTCGTTTGGCATGATTAATTTTGTCAATTTATTTTATTATTCAGCTTATTTTTGCTACTATTCATGGATCCTACTGCACTTTTTGATACTATTCATATGTCACACTGTACTGTTTCAGTTAACTTTTACCTTTATCTATAATACTTTCAGCAAAAAGTTTTCTGTTTCAACAAAATAAGTGAATCTCAAATAGACTCGTAATTCAAATTTTTACATTATAAGACAGATAGACAATACATTATATTGGCTAATAGAAACTTTTTTTTTTTTTTTTTACTAGGTGAGAGACCTTACTTCTTCTTTATTATTAGGCAAAAATGCAATTTACATGCATTAACTTTGCCCAAAAATCATTTTAGTTCATTAAATTTGAAATTGGTCATTTTAGTCCCGCAACTTTACCCCAGAATCATTTTATTCCTATAAATTAGTTTTGAGTGATTTATGGGCAAAGTTACCGAACCAGGTGAGTCTGTAAATGACTAAAATGATTTTTGGGTAAAGTTATTAAACTAAAATGACCACCTTCAAACTTAAGGATGAAAATGATTTTTGGGCAAAATTATTGGTCTAAAATGACAAATTTCAAACTTAAAAGACCAAGATAATTTTTAGCCAAAGTTAGCAAATATAAATTGTATTTCTGCATTATTATTCATTATTATATTTTCTTATTCCTTACAATATCATAAGACAAATAGATATTATAATATATTCTATTTTTGGGGTGTATTCTTCCATTTGGGCTTCATTTTAGGTAATTCAATGGCCTATTGGTTGTGCCGATTCTACCAAGCACTCAACTTTAGTCCACCAGGCTCATATGGCTTCCAAGTAGGACCTATGAACATTAAAGATCACGAGTGATTAGTAACTACAGTGAAAGAGCATATTAGATATAATTTTTTTTTTTTTTTAAGTTTGGAAAGAACCCAACGGTATGATGAAGATAAAAGTGTAACATAAAGAATATTGTCCATTTTAAAAGATACTGCAAAAAGAAAATTGGGTACTGCCGACAGTATCATTGTTCATTTTCAATCTCAATGGGACGAATATTATGCTAGGTTCATTTCATGTAAACATGGCAAAAGGGGCCAGAATTTGCTGGCCCGACCCAACTCAAAAATACCTGATCCAAACCTGAATTTTTTTACCCAAAGCAAAAACGGGTTGACCTGTAACCCGATCCGATTTTTTGTCGGTCAACCTGTGACCCGACCCATTAAAAAAAATTCGCTAAAAATATATTTAGATTATGTCTTGATAGCAGGTTCTGTCTTGATACTAGGTGCATAAAGCACAAAGCACCAGAACCAATAATCAATAGATTATAGATGTTTACACTTCACATAAGACAACAGACAAGACAATCACTAAGAGTTTCACATTCAATTTGAGCTTCACAACCACTTAAGAGCTTCATAGACATGAGACAAGACAAAACAACCATTAAAAAAAATCTCATTCAATTTGATACGATCACACTTCATAGCTCACACACTAGACTCACTAGTAGTCTAGTACTCACTATTTACTAACACACTAAATGGCTAGACTTAGCTTGTAGCAGCTGACTAGCTGTAGTCCAAAGGCACAAGCGTGACAAACCACAAAGCTTCCTCTACTCTTACACCTCTAACCTTCTTTTCACACAAAACTTGAAGTGTTTAGTAATCAATTTCACACTTTATTGACTTTTACATCATTAGTAAAGCTGATTAAGATGGTTTGCTGGCTTACTTGTTTTGTTTGTTTTAAGATTTATCTCTTTATGAAGTTGTAAACTTGTAATTATATACATTTTGACAGTGAACGATTAACATTGAAGACTTTTTGAATTTATGACTATAAATAATTTTTGTCATGCTCAAAACTGTCAAAATTGGAAGAATATTAACAAATGGTATTAAGTGCAATTCATTTCTTTAATTGATTTTATTCCTTCTCTCTAAACAGGTTGTCATTGATTTGTTTTTGTAATTAAAAAATAAAATAAAAATAAAAAATAAAAAATAAAAAGCTTGTTTGAAAAATATGGGTCAACCCAATTGACCCGCCCCGACCCATCCCACATCCCAATTGATCCGACCCACCCGTTTTGCCATGTCTAATTTCAAGTTCACCAACCCCACCGCCCAAACTTTTATTTTGTCCATCTTCTTCTTGATGACCAAATGAAACATTGGATGATTTATACAATCATGAATCCCGATACCCCAAACAGATTTTGCCACGCGATAATTAGATGTAAGAGGTAAGGTTCTGTAAAGATGAGTTACACAAGAATCTTGCCTTCACACTACCCATTTAAACAAAGTATCATTTAAGGCATCAATAATCATAAAATCGAATCTGACAATCTACCATGAAAGCTTCTTCTGAGTTTCTCATCAAAAAAGCTTATAAGAATAAACGTCTCCTCATTACTTTTCTTGAATTTTATCTTGGAAACTCCATTGAGCCTTCTAAATGTACTCCCATTATTCAACCGTTTAAGTGAAAAATAAGGGTGCTTAAAGGCAACCCATTTCTATGCATTGTAGCCCCCCATCACAAACATGACGTCAAGAACCTTAGGTTCTGCTAAGNAAGTTCTACTGGTGGGTAGCATTAGGAAGTCGAGCGGGGAGCTTGTAGTCCTTTTGTATGAACTTCGATTCTTTCATAATGGATTCAGGTTTGCCTTGAGGATCGGTGGGTCAAATCCTCCCCAGGTTTTTACCGTGTGGTTTCCTGGGTGATCATATCATTGTGTCTTTTATTATTCCGCTGCTTTATTATTTTGATATGATTATTTGATTGCTTTAACCTAGAATTACATAATTTGACTAAGTAACAACTTGGCTAATTAATCTAGGCTAACCAATCTAGTTGTGTTTTAAGGGGTCTAAAACTGTTCATCTATAATTCTGATAAGAAGATTATATGGCGAAGTTTTGAATCCCCAACGAATACCCTCTTACAAGGTCAGCGTCTCACAGCTGGAACGGAGTTGTTTTCAAGTGTTTCAGAATCTGATCAATCGACAGGAATATTTCGTCTGAAAATGCAGACGGATGGAAACCTTGTGCAGTACCCAGTGCAAACCTCAGAGACGGCTGAATATGCTTATTGGGCTTCTGGAACAAATGGAATGGGCAGTAATGTTTCACTATGTCTGGATGATGATGGTCGTCTTTACTTGCTCAATTCCACCAGCACAACCATAAAAAATCTGACTCAAGGCGGATATCCAACAAAAGATGTAGTGTATTTTATGCGAATTGATGCCGATGGGATCTTCAGGCTATACTCACACAATTTGGATAAGAATGGGAATTTCTCAGTCATATGGCCATCTTCCAATAATAAGTGTGACCCTAAGGGCCTGTGTGGTCTCAATGGGTTTTGCACTATGAATGATCTGGATGCTAAATGCTTATGTCTTCCAGGTTTTGCAAGTGTTGACCAGAGAAATCGGAGCTCAGTTTGTGTAAGGAATTTCACTGCAGAAAGTTGCATGAGCAAAGATGAAAGTGTGAAATATATCATGCAAGCAGTACCTAATACTGTATGGGAAGATAATTCTTTTTCTTCCCTAACATTATTGTCCAAAGACGATTGTGAAGCAGCATGTTTGAAGGATTGTAATTGTGAAGCCGCTACGTACAGAGATAGAGATTGTCGAAAGCAAAGGCTTCCATTAAGATTTGGAGGAAGGGAACTAAGTGATGTAAGCATTATTGCATTCATCAAGGTAGCTATATCTACTTCCACCATAAATAAAATTGAGCCCTTGGGACGTGAAAAACATTCTCGAAAGGACATAATGATTCTGGGCATCTCACTTGGTGCTTTTGGACTTATTATGTCAGTGATTTCTGCAATTGCAATTTATAAAAATCGAGTCCGAGCATATAGAAGGCTCTCTAATAGTGGAAAAGTTGATTTAAGCATGGATGTTTCTCTGAGATCATTTACTTATTCTGATCTTGAGAAAATGACTAATGGTTTCAAGGAAGAGCTGGGAAGAGGATCATTCGGGGCTGTTTACAAGGGAACAATATGGAATGGTCAGAAGATTGTAGCCGTCAAAAGACTAGAGAAAGTGTTGACTGAGGGGGAGAAAGAGTTTCAAACCGAGATGAAAGTTATTGGAAGAACACACCACAAGAACCTTGTCCATCTGCTCGGGTATTGTCATGATGGAGAGAATAGGCTTTTGGTATATGAGTACATGAGCAATGGCTCACTTGCAGATATACTCTTCAATCCTGAAAAAAAAACTTTGTTGGGATGAAAGAATAGAAATTGCTCGCAACATAGCAAAGGGAATTCTTTATCTCCATGAAGAGTGCGAGTCACAAATCATTCATTGTGACATAAAGCCTCAAAACATACTCATGGATGAATATAGGTGCCCAAAAATCTCTGATTTTGGATTGGCAAAGCTACTAAAGCCAGACCAAACCAATACCTTTACAGGGATCCGAGGAACAAAGGGGTATGTTGCACCAGAATGGCATCGAAACCAGCCAGTGACAGTCAAAGCAGATGTATACAGCTTTGGAATTGTTCTGTTGGAGCTTATATGTTGTAGAAAGAGTGTGGATTGGAGTTTTCCTGAAGAAGAAGCTATTCTTGAAGAATGGGCATACTCAGCTATTCTCTCCAATTGACAAAAGGCAATTGGAGAGAATATTTAAAGTGGCACTTTGGTGCATTCTTGATGAGCCATCTCTTCGTCCTTCAATGAAAAAGGTTTTGCTAATGCTGGAAGGGACTATAGATATCCCAATCCCTCCAAGTCCGACTTCTTTTCTTAGTACTGTATAAAATGTATTTATAATTTTTTTTTCTTAGGAAATGTTATAGAGGGGACTTGAGCTGGATATGTTCCTTCATTAACCAAGTGTTAGTACTCAGCTAGTCTTTTAAGGCCAATGGCAAAATGTGGTTGTACTTCAAAACCCAAATATGGGATGGTATGCAAGAATAATTGGCACAACAATATTGTTAAGATTCTTTGTGCTACACGCCCACAGTATTATTGGATATCGGACTATCTCTACTTCAAATGCTATTAAATATATGTATATGTCAATGGCCCTTGGCTTGAGCGAGGAAATGACTCCGCATACTTCCATTGAGAGAGGAGAAAATAAATGTTCCTAAAAAGATAAAAATCAAATGCTTTTTTTTTTTTTTTTTCCCATAAGATACAAGTAGGGGAGGGCCAAAGGGGGCATTTGAACCCAAATTTTGTTTATGGGAATCACAAAACTATAATTTGTTAGTTAAAAAGTATTTGCAGTCTCTAGCTTTTGTTATAGGCTACTCCGAATATAGGAAGCAATAGTGTTTTGTCTATATCAAATAGAACTACTTATTACCAAAAAAAATTATTTACAGCTATAAAAGATTTATTATAAAAGTGAATATAATAATATTAAGGGGAAATTACATTTTGCTCAACTGTGGTTTACTCCAAAAACACTTTGCCTACCTGTAGTTTAAAAATTAGCACTTTACCCACCTGAGGTTAGCTCCAGTTATCTTCCATTATCCACCTCTGTTAAAAACACGGATAAATTTGTATTTTTATTACCATTTTATGTCTCTCTCCTCTCAAAACATAAAAACTAAAATATCAAAATAAAAGAAGATCTAAAAACTAGGTTTTGTAAAAATAAAAACTTAACTTTTACATCTTCTCATGAATCAACTTTTAGATCTTTTATTTTAACACATTAAAAATTGAAATTATGTGTTTCCTCACCTAAACCAAAGAATGAGAAAAAAAAAATCTATTAAGTTCACCAGGTCTTACTCTAAGAAGCACCACGGCCTAAGCTAAATTCACAGAAATAATTCATCTAGACTAACCCAGTTCTTTCCTTCAAGCTAACAATAGAAAGAGGATGATGTGTATCTTGCAATCCCAGACATGAGTGCATATATAACTACCAGTGCAGTAACAAAGCTCCTTGGTTGTATGGATAAAATACACCAACCAATGCAAGCATAAAAATGAAGATAGTGCTGGAAATACAAACAAAGAATGAAGAGGGCATTTAGGACAGTGACGTGATAAACTGAGCTTCATGAATCTAAACAAAATATAAAAATAAAAAGATACTTACAAAGTGAACAATTGGCTGCCAAAACCAAGGGCAGCAACAAATAAGGATTTGTACTTTGGGAACCGGAAAACATCACCATAAAGATGCATAATTTCAATTTTTAATGTGTTAAAATAGAAGATTTAAAAGTTGATACATAAAAAAAAGATGTAAAAGTTAGGTTTTAATTTTTGCAAAACTTAACTTTTAGATCTTCTTTTCCCTTCACTTTTTAGTTTTTTATGTTTTGAGAGGAGAGAGACATAAAAGGGTAACAAAAATACAAATTTATTCATGTGTTTAACCGAGGTGGGTAACAGAAGATAAACGGAGCTAACCTCAGGTAGGTAAAGTGTCAATTTTTAAACTATAGGTAGGCAGAGTGTTTTTTGGGTAAATCACAAGTGAGCAAAGTGTAATTTCCCCTGATATTAATTTAAAAATATTTTATTATTATCCTTTAGACAATAATCTATCTCCATTTCTAAATAAGATAGATCATGAGAGTTTACCTGGTTCATTCACTTGGCTTATATTCATCTAGCAAGAGCTTAAAAGGCTAGCTATATGTTTTTTATTCACAAATCAATTAAAATTTTGAATTTTGAATTGATTTCTTCAACTCTACAAATTCCTCTATCAAACAATTTCTTGGTTTATTCCAATCCAATGATTTTCTCCGACAAGATATGCCTTGATTTGGTCTTCAACAATATAAGAAAATTCTACAATTTCCTACACGACCAAGGCGACAATGTTGAATCTGAATTATTGGTGGGTAGTCTTAAACATGATGACATCTGTGTTTCTAGAGTTGGCCAGCATGGTGGTTTGGACTGACTCAGAAATTATAAATCTACCGTGTTGCTGGTGTTGACCCATATGGTCCTATCGAACATTGATTATTCATTGGCAGACTAGTGGAGAGACTCTGAATATACACATGCAAAGACTTTTTAGTCTACTAAGAAAGAAAGAGACTTAAGTCAAGTGAATAACTTTTGTCATTCTTCCGCAACTGATGATGGGGAAGCTTAAAAAAAGCGTACATTATATTCTTTTTGATATAACAGAAATTAAACTATTAGTTTTTGGTCGAAAACTTCAAATTTACAATGGATCCCTTAAATCCACAAGATAATAGGTCTAGAAATCACTAGAGGAAACAATAGACAAAATTTGTATTTTATTAATAACTAGTCGCAGAACCTGTGTGTTGCGCGTGATAATATTTTTAAGGCAGTCTCATTAATTTTTTTTTTCAATTTAAAATAATTTAATAAATAGTACTGTAATTTATAACCATATTTTCATTTATAGAGACAATCACAAATATAATGTATATAATTTATGTCGTACCAAAATCAAAAAATACAAATTTTCTCTAAAATTCAAAAGGTAAGTTAGTGAAAATATTAATTTTTTTTTATAAAATTTATTTATAATATTTTGTGTATCATCAAAATATATATAAAATTTGGAAATTATTCTTTTAGTTTTAAATTAACAAACTTTCTCAAACCCAATTTTTTTTTTTTTACTATAAAATCAAAAACACTGAGAAATATATCTAAAAAAATTAATAAAACTCAACAAAAGTAAATTCAAAATAATAAAAAAAATAAAGAAAGGGAAAATTAAAAGATTGTAACTCTTTTTCCTTTTAAAAAAATCAAGAGTACAATTTCAAAGGGGAAAAAAGTAGAAATTTTCTTTTTTGGAAAAAGGAGAAGTATTGTGTTAATGTTGTCATAATCTAATCTAACATGTGATAAATAAATAATTTTAACCACAAATTTGAGTTTTTTTCTTAAAAATCTCAAAGAATACACTAATAAAATAAGGAAGATAAAGAACAATATAAAATATTTGTAAATGCTTAAAACAATTACTCAAGCATCTAAGAACATCATATAACAAAAACATAACAATTTGCTACTAATTAATTTGTTAAACAAAATATTTACAAACAATGAAAAGAAATTGCATAAAGACCATTGTCTTCAACTACACTAACTGTGAGTACTCAGAAATTGATGGCCCAAGCCCATTAAAAACAGTGGTGCCTTGTCCTTCAAGCCAAGCCCAAACAATAGAATTTCTAAAGAGAGTGGGAAAACAATTCAAATGTAATTCTTAGCTAAGTTCAAGTCTAAGGCCAAAGAGGCCAGAGTAACAGAAAGGTGTAATTCAAGTAATGATTGAGAACAATGCTCTCCTCGGTCAGGTCTGAGGTTTAGTTTCTTATATATGATTGATACAAGTTTCACACTAGGCAATGCACTGTTCACTTCCCGGTTAATCTATTTCTTACAAAAAAATGTTCATCCCTTTAACTGGGAGGTTTCATTCCCTTATATATCCTTCCACCTTGCATCCTAGCCCTCCATTTGTATGCCTCAAGGTTTTTCTTAGAACACTTGTCCCATCAAAGTTCTGCTGAAGGTAGTAGATTGGGTTGCTAGCTGTGAAGTTACTGTCCAAGTGCCATTTCCTCATGATGCAACTGATAAGATTGTTGCAGGGCATTCAATGCGGAGGGGGAAAGTATGCCTATCCAGGAAACTTCGTCCCACCGTCTCTTCTCCCCATGTGGTCCTTCCTCTTCTTCTTAAGCTCCAAAGAAACATTATCCTGTCTCCCCTCACATCATCAGGTAAGTGAAGTCCTCGGGCGAGATATCCCTCCACGGGAGGGATTGTACAAGATGTTTTCTTGTCTTAATCCTCTTCGGTCCTCAGACCTCCCACACTAACTATTCTTTATCAGTTTATCCAGATCATCCTATTGTTTTCCAAATAAACTAATACTTGATAGTAACACAAAATATGACAAATAATAATATGATTTTTCCCTAAATCAAATCAACAACAAACACTATTCATTAAAAGTATTTAGTTTAATAAATAAAATTATAAAAAAATACTTACATTAAGGAACACATATGAATTAGTCAATAATATGAAAATGAGGGTTACAAACCTCTAGTAGGAAACCCTCCTATGGACAGTTATTAGTTTCTACCATCAATAATTAAGCAAGACCTGTGAATACCTTTGTATAGACATTTTAAAAAAAAAAAATATTACTCATTGATTTCATTTTTCAGTTATAAACAACCAAAAGTAGAGTTCTAAAAAACACAAATATTCATCAATCTAAGGTAGAGATGCAAGAAAAATAAATAAAATAATCCAAAAAAAAAAGAAAAGAAAAGTAGAGTTCATTTAAAAAAAAATATATATATATATATATATATTACTCATTGATTTCATTTTTCAGTTTTAAAGAACCAAAAGTAGAGTTCTAAAAAACACAAATATTCATCAATGTAAGGTAGAGATGCAAGAAAAACAAAATAAAATAAAATAACCCAAAAAAATGAAAAAACAATTGAGAGAGAGAGAGAGAGAGAGAGAAATAACATTTTTTGTATGTTAAAAATATGAATAGAATGAGAGAGTGACAAATTTATAGTAAGAGGATGAGAATAAGAAAAGACAAAATATAGGAAGATTAAGGGCAAAATAATATTTAAAGTAAAAACTGCCCAAGGGGAATATACATAGACAACACTTTTGTATTGATTTTCCATTTATTTATTATTTAGTTATAACATCAAAATTAAAGTAAATGAATATGTAAAGTTAAAACCACTTTAAAATGAATTTGTAAAGCCAATATATATTGTAGGGTCAGTTTTTGCGGCCCAAGCCCAAGGAGGTATGGATTTGGAACCCTCTGAGCCCAAAACAATAAATTTTGTAGAGAGTGGGCGAAAGGGCTAGGCAAATAATGAAAATTACAGTATTAAACAGCAAGACCAATGAGAGAAGTTGAATTAATGTGCTCTCGGACTAATGAGTACTCTGTCCGAAGAGAAGTTGTTCATTGATAATCAAGGGTTACAATTGCTGGAGCTACAACCATGTAAGGTACCCTTTCTCTCTCCTGTTTTTCGATCCCCCTCTATCAGAGGTACCCTTCCCTTATATAGCATTGCCTTCTTACATCTCCTCCGTCCATTTGTTCGTCATCCAGGCACCCACTTGAGTACATGTCCCATCACCCCACTTTTAGCCTTATGCGAGTGGCGGTAGCTGAGAAAGCACTGTTCAGGGGTCCTATCCACATAAATGCGGCCAGGAAGGTAGGTGCAGTGCATTAAATGCGGTGGTTGAAGTATGCCTCCTTGATATTTCTCTGTTGTCGTTATCTCTATGTGTGTCCGAGGTCCTTCTCCCCCTTGACACTTGTCAAATAGATCACTTGAACCTCCCATACTCGTGTTTGATCAAACCTCTTCGGATCCGAGGACGCATGACTACTCGGACATATGAGTATCTCCTCGGATGGTATACGTGCTCATCCCCAGGCGTCCCCCATTGGCGTGGGCTTCCGACTGAAGGCCTTATCTCCTCGGATGAAGAGTGTTCCTCATTCAGGGCCTCGGGCCCAATAAGTTGGGCTGGGTTTTTCTCCCCCCACATTAGCCCCTCAAAATTGTAGTTTTTCGTACGCATCCGAAGAGAAAAAGTAGGATTTTGAC
>NW_027070711.1:0-14205 GCF_002906115.3 Quercus suber | reverse complement strand
GGTTGCTACCATTGAAGCTTAAAGAATATCAAGCGTGGGTGCTTGTAGCTGTTTGAAGAATTCAAGAAAGAAGGAGTTCGTGGATTCGGAGCTTGCACGTGGTCGTGTCAGTAAGTTCTACTGGTGGGTAGCATTAGGAAGTCGAGCGGGGAGCTTGTAGTCCTTTTGTATGAACTTCGATTCTTTCATAATGGATTCAGGTTTGCCTTGAGGATCGGTGGGTCAAATCCTCCCCAGGTTTTTACCGTGTGGTTTCCTGGGTGATCATATCATTGTGTCTTTTATTATTCCGCTGCTTTATTATTTTGATATGATTATTTGATTGCTTTAACCTAGAATTACATAATTTGACTAAGTAACAACTTGGCTAATTAATCTAGGCTAACCAATCTAGTTGTGTTTTAAGGGGTCTAAAACTGTTCATCTATAATTCTGATAAGAAGATTATATGGCGAAGTTTTGAATCCCCAACGAATACCCTCTTACAAGGTCAGCGTCTCACAGCTGGAACGGAGTTGTTTTCAAGTGTTTCAGAATCTGATCAATCGACAGGAATATTTCGTCTGAAAATGCAGACGGATGGAAACCTTGTGCAGTACCCAGTGCAAACCTCAGAGACGGCTGAATATGCTTATTGGGCTTCTGGAACAAATGGAATGGGCAGTAATGTTTCACTATGTCTGGATGATGATGGTCGTCTTTACTTGCTCAATTCCACCAGCACAACCATAAAAAATCTGACTCAAGGCGGATATCCAACAAAAGATGTAGTGTATTTTATGCGAATTGATGCCGATGGGATCTTCAGGCTATACTCACACAATTTGGATAAGAATGGGAATTTCTCAGTCATATGGCCATCTTCCAATAATAAGTGTGACCCTAAGGGCCTGTGTGGTCTCAATGGGTTTTGCACTATGAATGATCTGGATGCTAAATGCTTATGTCTTCCAGGTTTTGCAAGTGTTGACCAGAGAAATCGGAGCTCAGTTTGTGTAAGGAATTTCACTGCAGAAAGTTGCATGAGCAAAGATGAAAGTGTGAAATATATCATGCAAGCAGTACCTAATACTGTATGGGAAGATAATTCTTTTTCTTCCCTAACATTATTGTCCAAAGACGATTGTGAAGCAGCATGTTTGAAGGATTGTAATTGTGAAGCCGCTACGTACAGAGATAGAGATTGTCGAAAGCAAAGGCTTCCATTAAGATTTGGAGGAAGGGAACTAAGTGATGTAAGCATTATTGCATTCATCAAGGTAGCTATATCTACTTCCACCATAAATAAAATTGAGCCCTTGGGACGTGAAAAACATTCTCGAAAGGACATAATGATTCTGGGCATCTCACTTGGTGCTTTTGGACTTATTATGTCAGTGATTTCTGCAATTGCAATTTATAAAAATCGAGTCCGAGCATATAGAAGGCTCTCTAATAGTGGAAAAGTTGATTTAAGCATGGATGTTTCTCTGAGATCATTTACTTATTCTGATCTTGAGAAAATGACTAATGGTTTCAAGGAAGAGCTGGGAAGAGGATCATTCGGGGCTGTTTACAAGGGAACAATATGGAATGGTCAGAAGATTGTAGCCGTCAAAAGACTAGAGAAAGTGTTGACTGAGGGGGAGAAAGAGTTTCAAACCGAGATGAAAGTTATTGGAAGAACACACCACAAGAACCTTGTCCATCTGCTCGGGTATTGTCATGATGGAGAGAATAGGCTTTTGGTATATGAGTACATGAGCAATGGCTCACTTGCAGATATACTCTTCAATCCTGAAAAAAAAACTTTGTTGGGATGAAAGAATAGAAATTGCTCGCAACATAGCAAAGGGAATTCTTTATCTCCATGAAGAGTGCGAGTCACAAATCATTCATTGTGACATAAAGCCTCAAAACATACTCATGGATGAATATAGGTGCCCAAAAATCTCTGATTTTGGATTGGCAAAGCTACTAAAGCCAGACCAAACCAATACCTTTACAGGGATCCGAGGAACAAAGGGGTATGTTGCACCAGAATGGCATCGAAACCAGCCAGTGACAGTCAAAGCAGATGTATACAGCTTTGGAATTGTTCTGTTGGAGCTTATATGTTGTAGAAAGAGTGTGGATTGGAGTTTTCCTGAAGAAGAAGCTATTCTTGAAGAATGGGCATACTCAGCTATTCTCTCCAATTGACAAAAGGCAATTGGAGAGAATATTTAAAGTGGCACTTTGGTGCATTCTTGATGAGCCATCTCTTCGTCCTTCAATGAAAAAGGTTTTGCTAATGCTGGAAGGGACTATAGATATCCCAATCCCTCCAAGTCCGACTTCTTTTCTTAGTACTGTATAAAATGTATTTATAATTTTTTTTTCTTAGGAAATGTTATAGA
The DNA here is from genome assembly GCF_002906115.3 of Quercus suber. Classification (NCBI taxonomy): domain Eukaryota; kingdom Viridiplantae; phylum Streptophyta; class Magnoliopsida; order Fagales; family Fagaceae; genus Quercus; species Quercus suber. Next base: position 11,827 of record NW_027070711.1, on the reverse strand, counting down.
GGGGACTTGAGCTGGATATGTTCCTTCATTAACCAAGTGTTAGTACTCAGCTAGTCTTTTAAGGCCAATGGCAAAATGTGGTTGTACTTCAAAACCCAAATATGGGATGGTATGCAAGAATAATTGGCATAACAATATTGTTAAGATTCTTTGTGCTACACGCCCACAGTATTATTGGATATCGGACTATCTCTACTTCAAATGCTATTAAATATATGTATATGTCAATGGCCCTTGGCTTGAGCGAGGAAATGACTCCGCATACTTCCATTGAGAGAGGAGAAAATAAATGTTCCTAAAAAGATAAAAATCAAATGCTTTTTTTTTTTTTTTTTCCCATAAGATACAAGTAGGGGAGGGCCAAAGGGGGCATTTGAACCCAAATTTTGTTTATGGGAATCACAAAACTATAATTTGTTAGTTAAAAAGTATTTGCAGTCTCTAGCTTTTGTTATAGGCTACTCCGAATATAGGAAGCAATAGTGTTTTGTCTATATCAAATAGAACTACTTATTACCAAAAAAAATTATTTACAGCTATAAAAGATTTATTATAAAAGTGAATATAATAATATTAAGGGGAAATTACATTTTGCTCAACTGTGGTTTACTCCAAAAACACTTTGCCTACCTGTAGTTTAAAAATTAGCACTTTACCCACCTGAGGTTAGCTCCAGTTATCTTCCATTATCCACCTCTGTTAAAAACACGGATAAATTTGTATTTTTATTACCATTTTATGTCTCTCTCCTCTCAAAACATAAAAACTAAAATATCAAAATAAAAGAAGATCTAAAAACTAGGTTTTGTAAAAATAAAAACTTAACTTTTACATCTTCTCATGAATCAACTTTTAGATCTTTTATTTTAACACATTAAAAATTGAAATTATGTGTTTCCTCACCTAAACCAAAGAATGAGAAAAAAAAAATCTATTAAGTTCACCAGGTCTTACTCTAAGAAGCACCACGGCCTAAGCTAAATTCACAGAAATAATTCATCTAGACTAACCCAGTTCTTTCCTTCAAGCTAACAATAGAAAGAGGATGATGTGTATCTTGCAATCCCAGACATGAGTGCATATATAACTACCAGTGCAGTAACAAAGCTCCTTGGTTGTATGGATAAAATACACCAACCAATGCAAGCATAAAAATGAAGATAGTGCTGGAAATACAAACAAAGAATGAAGAGGGCATTTAGGACAGTGACGTGATAAACTGAGCTTCATGAATCTAAACAAAATATAAAAATAAAAAGATACTTACAAAGTGAACAATTGGCTGCCAAAACCAAGGGCAGCAACAAATAAGGATTTGTACTTTGGGAACCGGAAAACATCACCATAAAGATGCATAATTTCAATTTTTAATGTGTTAAAATAGAAGATTTAAAAGTTGATACATAAAAAAAAGATGTAAAAGTTAGGTTTTAATTTTTGCAAAACTTAACTTTTAGATCTTCTTTTCCCTTCACTTTTTAGTTTTTTATGTTTTGAGAGGAGAGAGACATAAAAGGGTAACAAAAATACAAATTTATTCATGTGTTTAACCGAGGTGGGTAACAGAAGATAAACGGAGCTAACCTCAGGTAGGTAAAGTGTCAATTTTTAAACTATAGGTAGGCAGAGTGTTTTTTGGGTAAATCACAAGTGAGCAAAGTGTAATTTCCCCTGATATTAATTTAAAAATATTTTATTATTATCCTTTAGACAATAATCTATCTCCATTTCTAAATAAGATAGATCATGAGAGTTTACCTGGTTCATTCACTTGGCTTATATTCATCTAGCAAGAGCTTAAAAGGCTAGCTATATGTTTTTTATTCACAAATCAATTAAAATTTTGAATTTTGAATTGATTTCTTCAACTCTACAAATTCCTCTATCAAACAATTTCTTGGTTTATTCCAATCCAATGATTTTCTCCGACAAGATATGCCTTGATTTGGTCTTCAACAATATAAGAAAATTCTACAATTTCCTACACGACCAAGGCGACAATGTTGAATCTGAATTATTGGTGGGTAGTCTTAAACATGATGACATCTGTGTTTCTAGAGTTGGCCAGCATGGTGGTTTGGACTGACTCAGAAATTATAAATCTACCGTGTTGCTGGTGTTGACCCATATGGTCCTATCGAACATTGATTATTCATTGGCAGACTAGTGGAGAGACTCTGAATATACACATGCAAAGACTTTTTAGTCTACTAAGAAAGAAAGAGACTTAAGTCAAGTGAATAACTTTTGTCATTCTTCCGCAACTGATGATGGGGAAGCTTAAAAAAAGCGTACATTATATTCTTTTTGATATAACAGAAATTAAACTATTAGTTTTTGGTCGAAAACTTCAAATTTACAATGGATCCCTTAAATCCACAAGATAATAGGTCTAGAAATCACTAGAGGAAACAATAGACAAAATTTGTATTTTATTAATAACTAGTCGCAGAACCTGTGTGTTGCGCGTGATAATATTTTTAAGGCAGTCTCATTAATTTTTTTTTTCAATTTAAAATAATTTAATAAATAGTACTGTAATTTATAACCATATTTTCATTTATAGAGACAATCACAAATATAATGTATATAATTTATGTCGTACCAAAATCAAAAAATACAAATTTTCTCTAAAATTCAAAAGGTAAGTTAGTGAAAATATTAATTTTTTTTTATAAAATTTATTTATAATATTTTGTGTATCATCAAAATATATATAAAATTTGGAAATTATTCTTTTAGTTTTAAATTAACAAACTTTCTCAAACCCAATTTTTTTTTTTTTACTATAAAATCAAAAACACTGAGAAATATATCTAAAAAAATTAATAAAACTCAACAAAAGTAAATTCAAAATAATAAAAAAAATAAAGAAAGGGAAAATTAAAAGATTGTAACTCTTTTTCCTTTTAAAAAAATCAAGAGTACAATTTCAAAGGGGAAAAAAGTAGAAATTTTCTTTTTTGGAAAAAGGAGAAGTATTGTGTTAATGTTGTCATAATCTAATCTAACATGTGATAAATAAATAATTTTAACCACAAATTTGAGTTTTTTTCTTAAAAATCTCAAAGAATACACTAATAAAATAAGGAAGATAAAGAACAATATAAAATATTTGTAAATGCTTAAAACAATTACTCAAGCATCTAAGAACATCATATAACAAAAACATAACAATTTGCTACTAATTAATTTGTTAAACAAAATATTTACAAACAATGAAAAGAAATTGCATAAAGACCATTGTCTTCAACTACACTAACTGTGAGTACTCAGAAATTGATGGCCCAAGCCCATTAAAAACAGTGGTGCCTTGTCCTTCAAGCCAAGCCCAAACAATAGAATTTCTAAAGAGAGTGGGAAAACAATTCAAATGTAATTCTTAGCTAAGTTCAAGTCTAAGGCCAAAGAGGCCAGAGTAACAGAAAGGTGTAATTCAAGTAATGATTGAGAACAATGCTCTCCTCGGTCAGGTCTGAGGTTTAGTTTCTTATATATGATTGATACAAGTTTCACACTAGGCAATGCACTGTTCACTTCCCGGTTAATCTATTTCTTACAAAAAAATGTTCATCCCTTTAACTGGGAGGTTTCATTCCCTTATATATCCTTCCACCTTGCATCCTAGCCCTCCATTTGTATGCCTCAAGGTTTTTCTTAGAACACTTGTCCCATCAAAGTTCTGCTGAAGGTAGTAGATTGGGTTGCTAGCTGTGAAGTTACTGTCCAAGTGCCATTTCCTCATGATGCAACTGATAAGATTGTTGCAGGGCATTCAATGCGGAGGGGGAAAGTATGCCTATCCAGGAAACTTCGTCCCCCCGTCTCTTCTCCCCATGTGGTCCTTCCTCTTCTTCTTAAGCTCCAAAGAAACATTATCCTGTCTCCCTCACATCATCAGGTAAGTGAAGTCCTCGGCGAGATATCCCTCCACGGGAGGGATTGTACAAGATGTTTTCTTGTCTTAATCCTCTTCGGTCCTCAGACCTCCCACACTAACTATTCTTTATCAGTTTATCCAGATCATCCTATTGTTTCCAAATAAACTAATACTTGATAGTAACACAAAATATGACAAATAATAATATGATTTTTCCCTAAATCAAATCAACAACAAACACTATTCATTAAAAGTATTTAGTTTAATAAATAAAATTATAAAAAATACTTACATTAAGGAACACATATGAATTAGTCAATAATATGAAAATGAGGGTTACAAACCTCTAGTAGGAAACCCTCCTATGGACAGTTATTAGTTTCTACCATCAATAATTAAGCAAGACCTGTGAATACCTTTGTATAGACATTTTAAAAAAAAAAATATTACTCATTGATTTCATTTTTCAGTTATAAACAACCAAAAGTAGAGTTCTAAAAAACACAAATATTCATCAATCTAAGGTAGAGATGCAAGAAAAATAAATAAAATAATCCAAAAAAAAAAGAAAAGAAAAGTAGAGTTCATTTAAAAAAAATATATATATATATATATATTACTCATTGATTTCATTTTTCAGTTTTAAAGAACCAAAAGTAGAGTTCTAAAAAACACAAATATTCATCAATGTAAGGTAGAGATGCAAGAAAAACAAAATAAAATAAATAACCAAAAAATGAAAAAACAATTGAGAGAGAGAGAGAGAGAGAGAGAAATAACATTTTTTGTATGTTAAAAATATGAATAGAATGAGAGAGTGACAAATTTATAGTAAGAGGATGAGAATAAGAAAAGACAAAATATAGGAAGATTAAGGGCAAATAATATTTAAAGTAAAAACTGCCCAAGGGGAATATACATAGACAACACTTTTGTATTGATTTTCCATTTATTTATTATTTAGTTATAACATCAAAATTAAAGTAAATGAATATGTAAAGTTAAAACCACTTTAAAATGAATTTGTAAAGCCAATATATATTGTAGGGTCAGTTTTTTGCGGCCCAAGCCCAAGGAGGTATGGATTTGGAACCCTCTGAGCCCAAAACAATAAATTTTGTAGAGAGTGGGCGAAAGGGCTAGGCAAATAATGAAAATTACAGTATTAAACAGCAAGACCAATGAGAGAAGTTGAATTAATGTGCTCTCGGACTAATGAGTACTCTGTCCGAAGAGAAGTTGTTCATTGATAATCAAGGTTACAATTGCTGGAGCTACAACCATGTAAGGTACCCTTTCTCTCTCCTGTTTTTCGATCCCCCTCTATCAGAGGTACCCTTCCCTTATATAGCATTGCCTTCTTACATCTCCTCCGTCCATTTGTTCGTCATCCAGGCACCCACTTGAGTACATGTCCCATCACCCCACTTTTAGCCTTATGCGAGTGGCGGTAGCTGAGAAAGCACTGTTCAGGGGTCCTATCCACATAAATGCGGCCAGGAAGGTAGGTGCAGTGCATTAAATGCGGTGGTTGAAGTATGCCTCCTTGATATTTCTCTGTTGTCGTTATCTCTATGTGTGTCCGAGGTCCTTCTCCCCTTGACACTTGTCAAATAGATCACTTGAACCTCCCATACTCGTGTTTGATCAAACCTCTTCGGATCCGAGGACGCATGACTACTCGGACATATGAGTATCTCCTCGGATGGTATACGTGCTCATCCCCAGGCGTCCCCCATTGGCGTGGGCTTCCGACTGAAGGCCTTATCTCCTCGGATGAAGAGTGTTCCTCATTCAGGGCCTCGGGCCCAATAAGTTGGGCTGGGTTTTTCTCCCCCCACATATATATAATATATATATATTATTATATATATATATATTTAATATTATAAGAAATTAAAAAAAAAATTAATATGAAAAAAATTAATTATGTGGTCATTGACGTGGCAGATGAGGTGGCTCAATAGAAGCGTAAAAACAATAAATGCTACAATTTAGTTTTTAGATATATATATATATATATTAATCTGCATTGCCTCTAGATGCTACAAAACATATAAATATTGAAAAGACAAAACCCTAAAACGACTAGGAAAACTTTCAAAACCTTGATTGCACTAATTACGAGATCATGTGGTAAAATACCAAATTTTATCAAAAATTAAAAAAATTGAGTTAAATGTAAAATCATAAACTATTGGCCTTAAAGGTCATTCCAAAACAAGCAGGACCTTATTCTAACTTTTTTTAAAAAAATTATTTAAAAAAAAATGACTAAAAAACAGCAAAATCACTATTTTCAAAACCTAAACAAAGGAATTTGCTAAAATTAAGGCACACCTCATTATAAAACAAAGACTCTTGATTAAAAGACTGTTTCCATTCAACTTGCCAAATTTTATGCAATTCTGAGCCCTGATGTCTACTAGTATCTCTTGCTTTACGCCGTGGATTCAAGCGCTCTCGACCTTTTAGGAAGACCGTTACTGTCTGTACTATTACAATTACTATGGCAGATTATTTGAATATACAAAAGCGGTGACTTTTCAATTCACAGAAAAATATTCACTCAAGTGAATGATTCTCTTTCATTCCAAAGAGTTCCCATTTTTTTTCTCTCTTTACAACACCGTAACTCGGCACTTTGTGCAGGACAAGGTATGTAGATTGAGATAGCCATTTATTTACTATATTTGGAGATTGATTGAATGATTAATTCCTAAATGTTACTATTATTGATTGTAATGTGAAGGTATAATACGTACATCCCTGAAAGTATTCATAAATTAATTATTTGTTGACATTTGGGTTGTTTATTTTCTTGTTTCATAGGCGAGAGCTTGCATGCTGCTTATTTGACTCCGTGTTTTGAATTTGTGAGGTCAAATTTCACAAATGGGGCTAACTTTACCACAAGTGGTTCATCTGCTCTACCTGGATTGATTCCATTTAGCCTGAATGTCCAAATTCTTCAGCTTCTTAGATTTCGAGCTCGCTCCCTTGAGCTACTATCAAAGGGTACATTTTCAAGGCAGATCATAAAACAGAGCTAAGTTTTTGTGTTGCCAAACATCTGTTTTAGTCCCTAAAATATTTGTGAATTTTTTTTTTAGTTGCAATAATGAGGTGGGAGAATTTGAATCCTAGTTTTCATCATTAAAAAAAATTTGCCATTGAACTACAAGGTTATTGGTTTAAACTTAGCACTGCATTGAGACTCTGAAATTAAACATCCCGTGTTGCTTGGGTTATAACTAATAAATAATTCAATGGATGACCAGCTGAAAGACTTTGAATATAATTAAACGCATGCAAAGACTTCTCATTCCAGCTAAGAAAGAGACTAAAGTGAATGACTCTTATTCTATATATTCATAGTTCTTTGATTATACACAAGTTGTGACTTTTCATCCTTAGGAAAGATATATACTCAAGAATGCTTCATTTAAAAAAAAAAACTATTTCCTTCCAAAAAACTATTTCATCCTTAGGAAAGATATATACTCAAGACAACATCATAACTCGGTAATGGCAAGTCTCTAGTTTTTTAATGACTATATATGGAGCTATGTTAGTCGCATTTCATTTGCAAACAGAGTGAAAGAATAACAGAGAGAACTAGCTATTTTCTAGTAATGGCAAGTCTCTTGTTTTTTATTTTTCTCTCAGCAATTATCACAACAGAAGCTCAACGAGGGGAATCCATTGTAAACCTTGGCTCTTCTTTAACACCTACCTCCAAGTCTTCATGGCAGTCACAATCTGGTTTCTATGCCTTTGGCTTCTACCAACAAGCCAACGGCTATGCTGTTGGAGTTTTTTTTGCTGGGATTCCTGAAAAGACAGTAGTCTGGACAGCCAACCGAGACAAACCTCCAGCTCTCGCCAGTGTTACATTGAATTTCACTAGTGATGGTAGACTCATCATGCAATCGGCACAAGGCGAAGAGACGGCCATTGCCAGTCCTCCTGAACGTGCAGCATCAGCATCAATGCTTGATTCGGGAAACTTTGTTCTCTATAATTCTGATAAGAAGATTATATGGCAAAGTTTTGAAACCCCAACGAATACCCTCTTACAAGGTCAGCGTCTCACAGTTGGAAATGAGTTGTTTTCAAGTGTTTCAGAATCTGATCAATCGACAGGAATATTTCGCCTGAAAATGCAGACGGATGGACACCTTGTGCAGTACCCAGTGCAAACCACAGATACGGCTGAATATTCTTATTGGGCTTCTGGTACAAATGGAGAAGGCAGTAATGTTTCACTATGTCTGGATGATGATGGTCATCTTTACTTGCTCAATTCCACCGGCACAATCTTAAAAAATCTGACTCAAGGCAGATATCCAACAAAAGATGTAGTGTATTTTATGCGAATTGATGTTGATGGGATCTTCAGGCTATACTCACACAATTTGGATAAGAATGGGAATTTCTCAGTCATATGGTCATCTTCCAATAATAAGTGTGACCCTAAGGGCCTGTGTGGTCTCAATGGGTTTTGCACTATGAACGATCAGGATGCTACTTGCTTATGTCTTCCAGGTTTTGCAAGTGTTATCGAGGGAAATTGGAGCTCAGGTTGTGAAAGGAATTTCACTGCAGAAAGTTGCAAGAGCAAAGATGAAAGTATGAAATATATCATGCAAGCAGTACCTAATACTGTATGGGAAGATAATTCTTTTTCTTCCCTAACAATATTGACCAAAGACGATTGTGAAGCAGCATGTTTGAAGGATTGTAATTGTGAAGCCGCTACATACAAAGATGGAGTTTGTCGAAAGCAAAAGCTTCCATTGAGATTTGGAATAAGGGTACTAAGTGATGAAAACATTGCATTCATCAAGGAAGCTATATCTACTTCCACCATAAATAAAATCGAGCCCGTGGGACGTGAAAAATATTCTCGAAAGGACATAATGATTCTGGGCATCCCACTTGCTGCTTTTGGACTCATTATGTCAGTGATTTCTGCAATTGCAATTTATAAAAATCAAGTCCGAGCATATAGAAGGCTCTCTAATAGTGGAAATGTTGATTTAAGCATGGATGTTTCTCTAAGATCATTTACTTATTCTGATCTTGAGAAAATGACTAATGGTTTCAAGGAAGAGCTGGGTAGAGGATCATTTGGGACTGTTTACAAGGGAACAATATGGAATGGTCAGAAGATTGTAGCCGTCAAAAGACTAGAGAAAGTGTTGACTGAGGGGGAGAGAGAGTTTCAAACCGAGATGAAAGTTATTGGAAGAACACACCACAAGAACCTTGTCCGTCTGCTCGGGTATTGTCATGATGGAGAGAATAGGCTTTTGGTATATGAGTACATGAGCAATGGCTCACTTGCAGATATACTCTTCAAACCTGAAAAAAACCTTTGTTGGGATGAAAGAATAGAAATTGCTCGCAACATAGCAAAGGGAATTCTTTATCTCCATGAAGAATGCGAGTCACAAATCATTCATTGTGACATAAAGCCTCAAAACATACTCATGGATGAATATAGGTGCCCAAAAATCTCTGATTTTGGATTGGCAAAACTACTAAAGCCAGACCAAACCAATACCTTTACAGGTATCCGAGGAACAAAGGGGTATGTTGCACCAGAATGGCATCGAAACCAGCCAGTGACAGTCAAAGCAGATGTATACAGTTTCGGAATTGTTCTGTTGGAGCTTATATGTTGTAGAAAGAGTGTGGATTGGAGTTTTCCTGAAGAAGAAGCTATTCTTGAAGAATGGGCATACTCTTGCTTTGAGGCTCGTGAGCTAGATAAACTAGTAAGTGATAAGGATGTTGACAAAAGGCAATTGGAGAGAATATTAAAAGTGGCACTTTGGTGCATTCTTGATGAGCCATCTCTTCGTCCTTCGATGAAAAAGGTTCTGCTAATGCTGGAAGGGACTGTAGATATCCCAATCCCTCCAAGTCCAACTTCTTTTCTTAGTACTGTATAAAATGTATTTGTAATTTTTTTTTTTCTTAGGAAATGTTATAGAGGGGATTTGAGCTGGATATGTTCCTTCATTAAACAAGTGTTAGTACTCAGCTAGTCTTTTAAGGCCAATGGCAAAATGTGGTTGTACTTCAAAACCCAAATATGGGATGGTTTGCAAGAATAATTGGCATAACAATATTGTTAAGATTCTTTGTGCTACACGCCCACAGTATTATTGGACATCGGACTATCTCTACTTCAAATGCTATTAAATATATGTACATGTCAATGGCCCTTGGCTTGAGCGAGGAAATGACTCCGCATACTTCCATTGAGAGAGGAGAAAAAAAATGTTCCTAAAAAGATAAAAATCAAATGCTTTATTATTATTTTTTTCCTTAAGATACAAGTAGGGGAGGGCCAAAGGGGGCATTTGAACCCAAATTTTGTTTATGGGAATCACAAAACTATAATTTGTTAGTTAAAAGTATTTGCAGTCTCTAGCTTTGTTATGGGCTACTCTGAATATAGGAAGCAATAGTGTTTTGTCTATATCAAATAGAACTACTTATTATCAAAAAAAAATTATTTACAGCTATAAAAGATTTATTATAAAAGTGAATATAATAATATTAATTTGACGACATTTTATTATTATCCTATAGACAATAATCTATCTCCATTTCTAAATAAGATAGGTAATGAGAGTTTACCTGGTTCATTCACTTGGCTTATATTCATCGAGTAAGAGCTTAAAAGGCTAGCTATATGTTTTTTATTCACTTTAATGATGATATATTATTATGGGTCATATTAACGAGTGTCTTTAGGGCACTTATTAGTAATCTATTTTAGAAAAATTTTAATACTACGAGAAATGAAAAAAAAAAAAATGATCAAAATATTAATTACTTTTTTTTCATTTCCTATAAAAATTTTATTTAAATAAATTATTAACTAGTGCCTTAAAGGCACTCGTTAGCATTTTCTTATTATTATATAACCTACTTTATAATGGGAGTTACATACACAAATCAATTAAAATTTTGAATTTTGAATTGATTTCTTAAATTCTACAAATTCCTCTGTCAAACAATTTCTTGGTTTATTCCAATCCAATGATTTTCTCCGACAAGATATGCCTTGATTTGGTCTTCAACAATATAAGAAAATTCTACAGTTTCCTACACGACCAAGGCGACAATGTTGAATCTGAATTATTGGTGGGTAGTCTTAAACATCATGACAGCTGTGTTGCTAGAGTTGGCCAGCAAGGTCGTTGGGACTGACTCTGAAATTATAAATCTACCGTGTTGCTGGAGTTGACCCGTGCGGTCCTATCAAACATTGATTATTCATTGGCAGACTAGTAGAGAGACTTTGAATATACGCATGCAAAGACTTTTTAGTCTACTAAGAAAGAAAGAGCCTTAATTGAATAACTTTTGTCATTCTTCCGCAATTGATGTTGCGGAAGCCGAAGAAAGCGCACGTCATATTCCCTTTTATGTAATAGAAATTACTATTAATTTTTGGAAAATTATTAGATAGTCTTAAAGTATCATAAATACGTACTTTTTTCTCTTACATAAATAGTAGATCTCACCATGAATTTAATTAATGGGACCCACCATTCATGTGAGAGGAGGGAGTACGTATTTATGATACTCCAGGAGTACACAATAAATTTCCTTAGTTTTTGGTCGAAACTTTGATTCTACAATGGGTCCCTTAAATCCACAAGATAATAAGTCTATTAACCACTAGAGAAAATAATAGATAAAATTTGTATTTTATTAATAACTAGCCGTGAACCCGCATGTTAAGTGTGATAATTATTGTATGGTGGTTTTATTAATTTTTTTTTACAACTTAAACTAATTTAATAAAAAGTAATGTATTTCATAATCATATTTTTATTTATTATAGGAACACTCATAAATATATATATATATATATAAATTTTGTCGTACCAAAGAAAAAAAAATTCTTAGAATTCAAGGCAA
>NW_027070710.1:22451-29413 GCF_002906115.3 Quercus suber | reverse complement strand
AATTCTTCAACAAGCTCATTTAATGAGCTAAGTGTGGGCTGGACCCACGTGGTGCAATGCACACCCAACAAAGTTAATTTCCATGGAAGCGTATTTGCATCTTGTAGCTAAGCAGGTTTTATATTCCAGTTAGTTCAAGATGCTATAGATGAACAATTCAATTCGGTGACATGCTGCAAAATTTCCAATGCCTTTTATTTACAGCTAAACTGAAAAAGAAAAAAGGAAAAGAAAAAAAAATTATGACATGATCCAAATGATCAAATTAACTTGGCCGTTCTATAGTGGGCTTATCAAAATAAATCACTTAACTTGAAAATAACAAAAAATTCAATGGAGAAAAGATTCATTAGCCTTAAAAAATAAATCTAATACTTCAAAAATAAGTTGTTAAGGCAACATTTGGGGTTTTTTAAGATGAAGGGGTCGTCCTGATAATATATCTTTGTGATGCATTTGAAAGCTTTCGTTACAATAACACCATTTTAAAGAGGCTGTTTAGCTAAGAGTCATGCAACTTAAGTGATACTTTATGGTATTTTCAACGGAGTGAATCTCCTCCTTTAACTATTGGATTATAAAAAATGAAGGAGGCTGTTTATAAGTTATAAGGGCAGTAACCCCGCCAATGACTGTTGATAGCAAATGACTGTCATTAGAAAAAAAAATTATAGTAATAGGTAATGAAAGTCCCAACTCCCAACAATGTATAGAAGGCTTTGAGTAGAGCAGAGCTTATTGATTAGTATGAGTTCTTAATTTATTAAATCACATTTGTGCAACCAACACATCATCTTCATCATCCCATTCATACAAAATGGATGCTGAGGGAAGTCTATAAAAAGTTCTTAAACTGCCAAACACAAAATGTGGAATTAACATGCTTCCACCGAATGTAATTACAATTTTCATTGCTATAAGGCAATTGGCATTTGGCAAAGAGGAAGCATCTCCTTTATCTAAATCACATTCACACATTGGTCCAGAAAAAAAAAAGGTTAAAGAAAAAAAGAAGATGCACCTCCATAGCTTACTCTCTAGTACTAATAAGAAAAATTGGTTGAAGAATATTACAATAGGTTCTCATGTTTGAAGAATATTTCTTTAGGACCTTAGGTGCCTTGTAGTATATAATATGAATATATAGTTATTATTATCGAAAAGGTTGCATCTGTGAAGGAAATTAAAGTGTTTTTTTATTAGTACGTACGTTGAAAAAGGATGGACTTTTGTCTGCATAACAAACATATCAACGTGGAGGATCAACCTTTTTCTTTTTTCTTTTTTTTCTTTTTTTCAACAAGTGGGGAAAGAACTTTGAATCCAAATTCTCCTTTACTTGAGATAATTAAATAATATCACTGGATTAGAAGACTCTTGGTAATAAATAATAAATTTAATCGTAAATTTTTTTGAATAACCCCAAGACCATTACCATAATGCCATGTAGTTTAGCATAAAACTTCAAATCATTGAGCGAGGTCCATCATAAAAAAGTCCTTTAGTCATAAAAGTGAGCTATAAATTTTCCAACCAAACAAATACAAGTACAACTACCCTGGTCTGTTTTTGTTGGTCATCTTTGAAAAAATTAAAGGAATAATATTTAATATATTATCTCTCAAATAAAATGGTAAACAACCATCAATCCTTGGATCACAAGATTCTTGACAAAAAATGATAAATTTAACTGCGCAATTTTTGTTTTGAATAAACCCCCAAGACCAATACCAGTATCCCATGCATGTTAGCATAAAACCACAAATCATTAAGCAAGTGAGGTTCATAAAAGTCCTTTTTAGTCATAAAAGTGTGCTATAAATTTTCCAACGAAAACAAATTCAACTTGATCTCCTTGTCTCTTTATGTTGGTCATGTTTAAAATTTTCAATTTTTTTTTTAAAGAACAATAATTAATGCACTATATCTTAAATTTAAGGGTATATAACACAAGCAACAACCAAGTCTTAGTCTCAAAATTTTTGGGGTCATCTATTTATTCTCAAATAGATTAGTTAGGGCCAGCCACATGTATTTTATTTATTTATTTATTTTTTGGTCCATTTATTTGATCTAAAGTCATACTCTTTGTTAATTCCTTAATTGGCATATTTTTTATTACTTCTACTAATGTGATTTTTTGACTTCCTCTATCTTTTTTTGTTCCCTTAACATAGATCAACTCACTATTTCTTATTGGTATATTAGTCGCTTTTCTGTAAACATGATCAAACCATCTCAAGTGACTTTCCCTCATCTTTTGTCAATAAAGGCTACTCCTGTCTTTAATCGAATTTTTTCATTTCAAATATCTTTTTGTGTATTTTTACTTTCATCTTAACATTCTCATTTTAGTTACACTCATTCTATGAATATATTGTTTCTTAAAATCCCAACATTCAATACCATGGAGCATAACTAGTAGAACAGTAGTCTTGTGAAATTTATCCTTCAACTTTATAGGTATTCTATGATCACGCAAGACTCTTGATAAGCTTCTCCACTTCATCCATCTTGCTCTTATCTTATGATTCACATCATTTTCAATCTCTCCATCTTTAGGAATTGTTGATCCAAGATATTGAAAGTTGTCACTCTCTGGTANTGTGGTCCCCTCCTTGCCCGGGCTGGTATAAGATCAATGCTGACGGGGCTGTTTTTGCTAACATTGGGTGCAGTGGTGTGGGAGTGGTGATTAGAAACGAGGAAGGTCAACTGATGGGGTCGATGAGCAAAAAACTGTTGCTGCCGTTGGGTGCGCTGGAGTCTGAAGCTAAAGCTGTGGAGGAAGGTATTCAATTGGCTTGGGACCTTGGGCGCAAAGATATTATAATTGAGAGTGATTCTTTGAGCTTGGTCAATGTGATACGGGGGCTGGGTTCTTCTCCTAATTCTATCAGGAAGGTAGTCGAAGGCATGGAAATGATGCTGAGACAATTTAGATCGTGGAAGGTTTCTCACATCAGCAGGGGCAGCAACATGGCTGCTCATTCATTGGCTCAATATGCCAGAAAGGTAGATGATTGTATGGTTTGGGTTGAGGATACACCCTCTGTTATTGAAAACCAAATTCAAGTTGATGTAATCAATATGAATGCTGTTTTAATTCAATGAAAAGCTATTTGCGCTGGTTATCAAAAAAAAAAAAAAAAAAAGATGCAAATTGACTAATTAAATTTTTGTATTCAAATTCTTCTAACTTCTCATTTTCAATCGATAGTATAGCTAATCCACTTAATCTTTCTTGGGACATTGTCGATCTTAGATATGATTTTATTAATTTTAATTTTGAAAAACTTCTTTCTGCAGAAGCTACTGTAATAGGTATTGTTTGTAAAATCCTATAAGCAATGCATGTATTTGGAAATAGATTTAATCTTTTTATATAATTTAGTATGTCAATTGGAGTATAATCTTTTATTTGTAAAATTTCTTTTAAAACGTTTAACTTTGAAAATAAATCTAAACCATCAATATCATAATAAACATCATGTTTGAGAAAATCTTCAAGTTTAGGACAATACTTTTGTAAACTATCATCATCTAGTGACTTCAATTTTGTGAAGTTAAATAGAAAACCAAAAATATCTTCATATATTTGAAATTGTTCAAATCTATTCTCAATTGAACTAATTGCTTTATCTACTATATATAAGAAATAATCAATTCTAAAATATTCTTCATCAGACTGTGTTGTCTCATTATGAACATTTTCATCAAATTGTTTCTTTCTATGAATTATACATTTCTCATGAAATGTAGGTTCTATTTCCATTTCCAATGCAATTTTTTTAGATGAATTCATTGCAGATGTAAATCCATTTTCTTTATATCCTTTAAACTAAGAAATGAGACATTTTAATTGATCTATAGCAACATTAATGTGCATGTCTTTTGATTGAAAGTTTTTACTAACACAGTCAAATAATATGTCATACCAAATATTCATACCCAATAAGAACTCCAAGCTTTCAATTTCATATGTTGCTAAACAATCAACTTCACTTTTTATTTTAGGATCTTCACTTGTTTGGGCTAATTGTAACAAAGCATCTCTTATTTGTGGAGTTTGGAATTTTATTGCTTTTACACTTTCAATGCGACTTTCCCAGCGTGTTTGTGATAATGACTTAAGAGTTAAACCTGACACATTATCTTGTAAAATTTTCCATCTTTTTGTAGAAGAAGAAAACAATGTATATATGCGTTGTATAACTCCAAAAAATGATATAGTTTTTGGACAAGAATTGGCCATATCACATAGTACAAGGTGTTGAGGATAAATTTTTTTACACCACGCAGCTTCATTTTATTGGCAACTCGCACCACATCAACACTATCATGGATTTTGGGAAAATCTCTTTTAAAGCCCAAAAGAGCCCATATTTGCACAAAAAAGGCGTCAAAGCCCATGGTTCAAGCTCATGGCACATCATCTTATTTTTAGCTCATGAGTCTCATCGGGGGAATTTGGGGAGTCGTGGTTTGGAGGGCCAAGAAGTATGTTCAGTAAAACTCCAGTGGTTTAAAGTTGATAAAGGAAAACATGTTGCTTGGCATGTCTTCCCCAATTTCCTGAACTCTGACAGGTCTGTGTGCAATAGGTAACATTTGGTAAGCCTCTCATATCACATAACACTTAAAATGATAAAACTCTCCATGCTTTTTACAAAATTAATGTCCATCATATAATATAGGCGAAAATACCATTTTGATCCTTACATTTTAAGGTCATAATCAATTTGGTCTCTACATTTTGATAACAGTCAATTTGGTCCATGTTATTTTCAACTTACAGTCAATTTAGTCCCTACCATTAACTCACCAACGGAAAATGCTTATGTGGCAAACGGTAGACACAGTTAGCACATTCAATGCTGACATGGCAAATAAAATAATATTTAATAAATATTTTTAAATGCCAAGTTGGCATTTTCCCAACTAAAATAAAAATAATTCTAATTTTAATTACGAAATTTTAAAGGTGGAAATTAAAATTAGGAATCTAATTTTCTTTGATTTTCTTCAATTTTCATGGCAACCAAATACAAAATCACCTTGTTCTTTTTTTTTTTAATCCTTGAATTCATAAATATATTCCACAACATGTCACCTCCATACAATTGAGAAACATCTTGATCAGTAAAAACCAATAAGAAATTTTAATTTTAGAATACAAAAAATTCAAGAAATTTTCCTCAGCAAACTTTCTCGGCAACCAAACAGAAACCAAGAAAAAGAAAAAGAACAATAGCAATCCCAGATGGAGATCCCTTTCATTTTGGATTGGTATCTTTATGTTAAGTCCATTCCAGTGGCTTTGATGGAGACAAATCTAACTAAATATGTTTACACAAAACCTAGATAATCTGGTGGCCAAATTTCTCTTGGAAACTTCAAAAAATTAAATTAAAACACCAAACCCATGGATCTAAAATCTACCTCAAAACCCAATTTTTGATGGCTGGAATGGCAACGACGGTGAAAGGCAAGGATGGCGACGGTGCATACATGTTTACATTTCAGAGACCCAATCCCTTCCACTGGGGGAATGGGCAGAATAACGTTAGAAATGATTTGTATATAGTTAGTTAGGCATAGCTTGAAACTATAAGGGAAACTAGACATCTCGAGTTTTAGAAAATCGAGATCCATTTACATAAATCTCGAGTTTCTAAAACTCGAGTTCCATGCAAAAAAAATTTTAGTTTTATCGCCCCTATAGTGGCGTTTTTAAGTCTTATAGTGACGTTTTAAAACCCTATAGCGGCGTTTTCCTGCAAAATTTTTTCATAAGTGTTCAATACCAGGTTCAGAGAGCCCTATAGTGGCGTTTTTATGCCATATACTGACGTTTTAAAGTCCTATAGTAGCGTTTTTCTGCTAAATTTTTTTATAACTCCATTTTTAAGCCCTATAGTGACGTTTTTGAGGCCTATAGCGGCGTTTTCAAAACTCGAGTTTTTAAAACTCGATTTTCACTTGGATTTTTTTTTACAAATCAGGCCTCAAAAACTTGATTTTTATCTTGAAACTCGAGTTTTAGACACTCGAGATGCTAGTTTTCAAAATTCTTTTGCAACTTGACAACTAACTAAATTTTTTAATATTTATTGTTATTTAGAAAAAAAATTCCCCTTCCACTCGTTTTGATCTTTTCTGATCCATTAATTTCTCTCACATTTTGACTTTTAGTTTTTTGTTTCTTTACCATCCCCAAACTGAAAAAGGTAATACGAAGGAAATGTTTTTTCTTTTAAATAAGTGTTCCTCTCTCTCTCTCTTTGGTTCCCAAAGAATGAATATAACTCTGTTGAGTTTACGTTTTTGTTATTATTTTATTTCAAATTTTGTACAGTGAGACAGATTGTTGAAAACTTGAAATTGTAATTTGTGGATCGATTTTTTACAAGAACTGTAATAAAGTTGAGATGTCCAGGAGGCATGTTTATTAGGAAAAGTAATAATATTTATCAGCAATTTCTTTTCAACTTATACATATTTTTAATTGGGAAAATGCAATCTTGGCATTTTAAAATATTTATTTTTAGTATTTTATTTGCCATGTCAACATCAAATGTGCTGACTATGCCCACCGTTTGCCACTTAAGCTTTTTCCGTTAGTGAGTTAATGGTAGGAATTAAATTAATTGCAAGTTAAAAATAGTAGGGACCAAGTTGACTGTTATCAAAATATAGGGACTAAATTGACTATGAGCTCAAAATGTAGGGACCAAAATGGTGTTTTCGCCTATAATATAAGTTTTAAAATATAATTATATTATTCCATATTAATTATATTATTATTTTCATATAAATAAATTCCAAGCACATGGCTAAATATATATTAGTATCTCATATCTAGCATTAAATGCTCTCTTTACTCTCCAAGATTTGGTTAAAATACAATGGCGTAAATGCATTTTTAGTCCCTACATTTTGCACTTTTTCCATTTTGGTCC
>NW_027070710.1:0-8988 GCF_002906115.3 Quercus suber | reverse complement strand
AAAAAAAAAAAAAAAAAAACTTGAATAAATTGAAAAATGCATGTGGTTTTATATCATTTAAAATATAATTTCACTAAATAATAGCTAAAACTGATAGTATTATACCTGATGCTTTAAATTACGTGACACTATCGTACATCTTTAAGTTTATAAAATTTTAATCTTCCACCAATTTTAAATACAATTTGAGAAATTCGTATTTATGCATTCTTTAGATTTGCCAACAAGTGTAATTCTCTATATTTCCTAATAGCAATTTCTAGTTTTTTTTATTTTTTATTTTTTTTAAATGCACGTCAAGAATTTAAAAGTTTCATTTTTCTTACTTTATTAAGCCATGATTGTTTAGCTTATTACTTGAAGGAATTTATCTTTTGTTAAAAAAAACACACACACACACACACACACATAAATACAAAAAAGATAGGCCCCGGGCATTGTACAACATGTATTTTGAGTTATTATTATTATTGTTGTTGTTGTTATTATTTTGGAAAGAATATTTGGTTGGTTATTATGTTGTCCCAAACCTAAGCTGAGAGATTGATTAGAATGCTTGTAGCTCAAGAACAACATGTTTGGTTATGATTATAGATTTGTGTTGATGCCCATTTTTTGTAAATCCATACCCAAAAGCCCATACGGAGGAAAGCCCAACGAAAAGCAAGGCCCAAAGACCCACCAAGAGGACCAAAGAGCAAGAGAGGTCCAAAGAAAGAAATGCAAGGGAAAGCGATCTGCAGCAGAATACAGCTTTGTCGCAGAATATAGTTCTCCAGTAGAATGACTTCGGCAGATAAAGACAAATTGGGCCTAAGACTCTTTTGATCCAGTCAACATTATTTGGCCTACAAAACCCCAAATCCTTTTGTATAAAATGAGAGAAGTGAAAACTAATATGAAGAAGTACAATGAAAAGAAACAAGGAATAGCAAGAAGTGTCAACAGCAAGAATTGCGTGAAGGAAAGAAAAGCCAAACCAAAGGAAATAACAAACACAACAGGAAACGCATAAAGAAATAAGACAGAGACACGCAGTAGAATGAAACAAAGCTAATTTCAGAAACGGTGTGGGAATGAAAGAAGACAAAAACAGAAGATAGTGGAGCAAGCACACAAGGGCCGGAACACCACCAACTTGTACCCAGCCAATACAAGGGAGGTGGGCCCACGGTTAAGGGGATTTAGAGGGTGTGGTTGGTGGTGGGGGGAAAAGGGGTCTAAATTTGGTTTCTAGCCGTGATTTCTTTGGGAATATACCCTGCTGGGATGATATCTTACCCAAAAGAGGTAGTAGATAGTTGAGACCATTTGATGCATGTTACAGAGGTAGGTGGTGAGGTAAGCCCAATCCTTATCCATTTGAACCTAGAGGTAGAAGTATACAACAAGAACAAACAAAATGGAATTTTGTCACGAAATGAGTAGTGGTGTAGCAAACATGTACTGAGTAGTGGTAGTGGTCGGGCAACTAGTGGGTTGGTGGGTAATCCTAAAGGGATGCCCACAATAAACCAAAAATAGTTGGTGAAGCCCTAGGGGTAAAATGGAAAAATCTCATTGAATTAGTTCACTAGAAAAGGAAGAGATAGCATGGATGAAAAGGAGGAAGCATATAAGGGGGGGAACCCATGGTAAGAGAGCAGTAAGAACCTAAGGGAGACATTAAGAGAGAGAGGCACCTAGGGAGGGGGGATTCAAAAGGAAAAATACCTAAGGGAGAAAAAAGACCCACGGTAAGATAGTAGTCAGAAACTAAGAGTAAAAAGAACAGAGAGAAAGAAAGAAAGTGGTAAAAAGAAGAAAGAAAACACGGCAGGAATAGGGGTATGCATCAATAGACCATCTTTTCCCTTCTTTTTAGCAAATCCACTCTTTGAAGTCCGCCAAAAGTGGTAGTCAGTAGCCACTTAGGCCTATTCTCCAAAATGCACAACTTTGATGGTAAAAGCTTATGACAAGGTTGTTTAAGTTGAGGTTTGAGTTCCTTCTTAGTTTACTTATTCTATGGGATGATTTAATATTTGATTTCAATTGAAAATATATTTGATTTCACTCTTTAGAACTTATATTTGATGTATTTAGTCATTCTGCTGTAGCGGCTGTAGCACGTTTTTATCACGTTTACTGCATCAGTTGTCTTGTTGTGGTATCTTTACTTATTGTACTAGTTATTTTGCTATAACACCTTTTATTATATTTATCGTGTTAGCTGTTATATTAGCTAAACCTTTTCTGCTGAAGGTTTCTTATTTCTTTGTTATTACGTGTTTTACTTTTGACACAAAGTAATCATTATCTTGCCATAAGTATCTATACATATACCTTGTATTTCATGTTCTACAAAATATATTTTATATACGTATATATGAATATGTATAAGTACATATACGAATATATATATGTATATATTTGAGAATATGCTAACCCATGCAAACTAACATTTGCTTGATTGGTATTTTATTTGGGTTTTAGATTTGTTTATGTGCAGGAAGTAAAAAAGTATTTCTGCAGTAAAAAATGAAAAGTAGTCATTCACATTGCAGAAAAGTGCAGAAAGCTTTACTGCACAGCAGAAGGTTTTACTGCATAACAAAATGCTTTATTGCGCAGTAGAAAGCTATACCGTGCAGCAGAAAGTTTTATTGCACAGTAGGAAGCTTTACTGCACTGCAGAAAGTTTTACTGTGCAGCAAAAGGTTTTATTGTACAGTAGAAAGTTTTACTGCACAAAAGAAAAATCGGTCTTGTGGTAGAAACTAGAGAAAAGTTCATTCTGCGGCAAAAGCAGAGGATAAGCACACTTTGTAGTGTCTTCCTTTGGACTATGGACTCAATGTTTACGCATAAACTGGCAGCGGCAGAATGGGAATTTTTTTTCTAAATAACAATAAATATTAAAAAATTTAGTTAGTTGTCACGTTGTAAAAGAATTTTGAAAACTAGCATCTCGAGTGTCTAAAACTCGAGTTCCAAGATAAAAATCAAGTTTTTGACTCTTGATTTGTAAAAAAAATCCAAGTGAAAATTGAGTTTTAAAAACTCGAGTTCAGAAAACGCCACTATAAGGCTTAAAAACGTCACTATAGGGCTTAAAAATGGAGTTATAAAAAAATTAGCAGAAAAATGCCACTATAGGGCTTTAAAACGTCAGTATAGGGCATAAAAACGCTACTATAGGGCTCACCGAACCTGGTATTAAACACTTATGAAAATTTTTTTGCAGAAAAACGCCACTATATGGCTTTAAAATGTCACTATAAGACTTAAAAACGCCACTATAGGGGCGACAAAACTATAAGTTTTTTTGCGTGGAACTTGAGTTTCTAAAACTCGAGATTTATGTAAATGGATCTCGATTTTCTAAAACTCGAGATGCTTAGTTTCCTTTATAGTTTCACGCGTTGTCTAACTAACCAAATACTCCTCTTACCCATGATTATTCTACACATTCCCCCGGCAGAATGGTACTTTGGAGCCCATTCCGCGAAGCGCCAGACCCAACTTCCTTCTTAGAAAAAGCCTAGACTAAGCGTTGTCCAATAACATTAAGACACGTGTTTAAGGTACAAGAAACATAAAAAGAACCCTCGACAATTTGAAAAATAAATAAATGAAAAAATTGACTACAAATTTGGTTCTAGTCTAAAGCTAAAACTTCTATTAAAAAAATTAACATGACTACATATTTTGAAAATTTAATCTTTAGATTGCATGTTATTTATAATTAACATACATGTCAAATTTCGTGTAAATCGTATGTTATTTAATATTTGATTTATAAACTTATTTTTTATGCATAATTTTAGATTACAAAATTAGTGACATAACCATTAATCTTTGATTTTCTGAAAATTTTGCAAGCATAAAGAATATAAGAAGAAAATGTAATTCATTGGTGGATTTGTTAAACTTTACATCTAATAAAAAAATATTGAGGGGAGTTGAAGCCTTAAGCTACATCCAAGCTTATGGTCAAACTTTGTCCATAAATAAATACATTCTTTTTAAATTACAAGAGAAAAACACAATTTGAATGTTAAAAGGGGATTACACTGCTTAGATGCCAATCAAATAATACCAACATGATGAGTCTTTTTCTTTTTCTTTTTTTAATTTAAATAATTCAATAGTTACAAAGAGATGAGGGATTTGAATCTTGAACGTCTTTGTTGGAAATATCATAAAGTGCCGACTAGTTGAGTTATAAGGCTCTCGGTAACATGATAATTCTCTTAAATATGTTGGTGGAATTGCTTGAACAAATTATTTTAGTTGGAAAATTTTATTGGTATAGGTTAGATGATTCATGGATAAATCTAGATCATGCATTGAGATATTGGAGAAGATTAAAGAACAAAGTTTTTAATCAAAAGCTTAGATCATAATAGGTTTGTGGTTGTCAACAATGAAGAAGTTAACCATAGAACGGTGTTTGGACATTTGTCGTTGTTAGAAATTGGGCTAGTTTTGACCCAATTCATAAACCATGGCCCATGAATCGTCCACATGGTTTTCTGATAAGTAAGTTTAAATCTTAAATTTAAACTAACTGATATTAAAATGAGTTATCAAGATCACTAGTGAAATAATTTAAACTTAACAGTTGAATACTTTTAAGGATCACATATCAGGAAGTGGATAAATCCCCACTAGTATTTAAAGTACTCCCATCAGTCAGATTAAGAACTACAGTAATATTTTTGTCAGTGGATCTGAAATATACACTCAAATTGTTGAGAAAGCTTAGAAGATTGGAATTGGTGTAATGGTGTTTCAGTTAATTTTGTCATCCCAAAAGTTGTTGTTAGATGATTTTGTGGAACTAAAGCACCTTCAAATTGAGGTTAAAATCAATTGATGAAACAAGTCCACCTCAACATTTGAATGTGAATCACCTGTTAAACCTTTAAAATCTCTTTAGTTTATATTTGTTTCATAAATCGAAGAATCCATCTAACATTATAAATATTAATGAATTCTATCAAAACCTGACTAAACTTACCTTGTCGGCCTCAAGACTGAAAGAAACATCGACTTGGAATGCCCTTTCCAAAAAAAGTTACCAATATCTTATGCAGGGTCATCTCTTTCTCGAGTATCAAAGTAAAGGATGGAGCTAGCTTTCTATAATTTTGCAATATATTTGGTGAATTTAAGTTAATACTAGCACCAGGAGTTGATGGAGCTGGCTCTCTATAATTTTGCAATATATTTGGTGAATTTAAGCTAATACTAGAACTAAGACAAGAACCCACATAATTTTTAACCCCTGAAATTGAAGGGGTAAATGATTGGGTGTTTTGTCCAATAATAAATGTTATTCAGCAAAAAATAAAAAATAAATAAATGTTATGTGTCACTTTTAAAATTTTCAAATCTTTTTATTTTTATTTTTAATATATAGAGAAATATAAGATATCCTTTAAAAAATCTGGCTGTAAGGCTGTAGATATTTCCTATATATTCCTTTGTTTATCCACCACATTTTAATCAGTAGACCATCAAAGTACCCATTTGCAAAAAGGAAATGAACTAATCAATTGTCTAGTACCTTTGCTTCCACCTTCTCCAATTACAACTAAATTATCCAAAAATTATAGCTAGATCCAGCTCCCACCTGTAGCAAACCCAACAAAATTAGATTTGAATCACACCAATTTCAATAGGAAATCTATGTAATTCAACAGATTATGACTATGCTATCAAGAACTATGCGCTCTTCACTGTGCTTCTTGAACATCTTAGTCCTACCTCTTTTGGATGATCCAAAATCTATACTTAGTATTTGGATTATTGTTTGTACAAGATTTATCCATTCTTCTTCTTCTTCTCTCTCAATGTAATGGGAGGTGTATCATGCAATTAAAAAAGGGAGAGGAGGGGAAAATGATTACTGAGGTTTAAATAATAATTTTAAATGGAATAAGTGGCAAAACAAGAGATGAACAATTAGAAATCATAAGGATTAAGATTCAAGTATTCAAGAGAGAGTTTCAAACACATATACTTAGATTATGTTATAGTAGAATTCAATCTTAGATGAAATTAATAAATAAATAAAAATATCACAAGTGACATGGCAATCCAAGTAAAAAATATATATTTTTTTGAGCAAATCCAAGTAAAATAAATTTAAGCCAAATAAAATTCCCAACAAATAGCATTTATTTGGTTAAATTCAATATGGGAACATTTAACCACAAAAGTGACCAAACTACACATGGCATTATGATGGCAATGTGACTAATAAACTAAATGTTATAATCTTTTATAGTTATAACGTGATTACATGAATCAAAGATTCCAATAATCTAACATTACAATGCAATATAATATTACGCGAACCAAATGTTGGTAACTCCATTGTAAAATTCCATTTAACCTATTGTGAAATGAGTGAGTTAGATTTTGTCACGTCATCAAAATTTTAAATAGATACTAAAACAAAGTTAGTAAATTTTTATTTAAATAGATACTAAAATAATGTTAGTCAATATTTATTTAAGGATCCTCTTAATGGGTGCTTTTAAAACATTTGTTAATGAACCATTTTTGGAACATTTTTTGTTCTACTTTTATGAGAAATATAAAAAGCTGTAAAAAAAAAAATCAATTACTTTTTTCTTTTCTCATAAAAAGTTTTTAAAAATATTCCAAAACAAATGCTTTAGGTCATCGGTTAACTTTTTCCTTTTATTTAAAGTGAAAAGTTAACGGAATAATTTAAGAGTATTAATTTATGAAATATTTTTGAAAATTTTTTATGAGAAAAAAAAGTAATTAATTTTTTTAACTGCATTTTATATTTTCAATAAAAATGATGTCAAAATTTTCTAAAAATAGTTTATTAACGATTATCATTGGGGCAATCCGTTACCAATACATTAATATAAATAGGAATGTGATAAAATCCAACATGGGAGTATGATCTTAATATTAATTTAATGCAACTTGTTACACACTTTGCCACAGAGTGTCTCTCCCAATCATTCACTAACCTCACTCAGTTAAACCTTAATTATATAGCTCAAAAAAATTAAAGCAAAAGCCAGCAAAGCAAAGCGAAACCCAAAGTACAATAAAATTTCTATAGACTCTGACTCACTCACTAAAAACTAAAAAGTCTCTTACTTCACACTTTCAGACACAAAAAAAACAAAGGCCGACTCTTTCTTACCTCAATTCAGAATCTCAGATCCAGAACCTTCTGTGTGTCCAAAATCTTTGAATCGAAAAAATGACGTGGCCGTCCGGTTCCTCCCGTACGGTTCTGACCTTGCTGCAGCTTTTGCTGTTGTACCTTGCGTGCAGTGAGTACGAGACGGTACAAGCGTCGGTGCACGAATATTCCGGCGACAGATTCGTCGCCAAAGGCGGCGCCTTCGTCGTCCACGGCGGCAGCGAGGGAATTTACTCTTCCGCCCCTTCTCACCGCAATTCCACCTCCCTCACCGACAACGGCGACTCGTACATTCGGTAATTTTTGAAGAATCTGTGCTTAATTTTTGTTTCAATTATGTGTATTTTATTGAGATCTGGTGCGAAAATGTGTGTGTGAGTTTGATGCGAACTGAAATTTAGGGGGATGAGATTTGTTGAGTATATGAAGTATGAGTATATATTTTTTTGAGCAAATCCAAGTAAAATAAATTTAAGCCAAATAAAATTCCCAACAAATAGCATTTATTTGGTTAAATTCAATATGGGAACATTTAACCACAAAAGTGACCAAACTACACATGGCATTATGATGGCAATGTGACTAATAAACTAAATGTTATAATCTTTTATAGTTATAACGTGATTACATGAATCAAAGATTCCAATAATCTAACATTACAATGCAATATAATATTACGTGAACCAAATGTTGGTAACTCCATTGTAAAATTCTATTTAACTTATTGTGAAATAATTGAGTTAGATTTTGTCACGTCATCAAAATTTTAAATAGATACTAAAACAAAGTTAGTAAATTTTTATTTAAATAGATACTAAAATAATGTTAGTCAACATTTATTTAAGGATCGTCTTAATGGGTGCTTTTAAAACATTTGTTAATGAACCATTTTTAGAATTTTTTTTGTTCTACTTTTATGAAAAATATAAAAAGCTGTAAAAAAAAAATGAATTACTTTTTTCTTTTCTCACAAAAAGTTTTTAAAAATATTTCAAAACAAATGCTTTAGGAAAAGGGAAAAGTTAACGGAATACCTTAAAGGCATTGATTAATGAAATATTTTTGGAAACTTTTTATGAGAAAAAAAGTAATTAATTTTTTTAACTGTATTTTATATTTTTAATAAAAATGCTGTCAAAACTTTCTTAAAATAGTTTATTAACGGTTGTTACTAGGGCAATCCATTACCAATACATTAATATAAATAGGAATGTGATAAAATCCAACATAGGAGTATGATCTTAATATTAATTTAATGCAACTTGTTACACACTTTGCCACAGAGTGTCTCTCCCAATCATTCACTAACCTCACTCAGTTAAACCTTAATTATTTAGCTCAAAAAAATTAAAGCAAAAGCCAGCAAAGCAAAGCGAAACCCAAAGTACAATAAAATTTCTATAGACTCTGACTCACTCACTAAAAACTAAAAAGTCTCTTACTTCACACTTTTAGACACAAAAAAAACAAAGGCCGACTCTTTCTTACCTCAATTCAGAATCTCAGATCCAGAACCTTCTGTGTGTCCAAAATCTTCGAATCGAAAAAATGACGTGGCCGTCCGGTTCCTCCCGTACGGTTCTGACCTTGCTGCAGCTGTTGCTGTTGTACTTTGCGTGCAGTGAGTACGAGACGGTACAAGCGTCGGTTCACGAATACTCCGGCGACAGATTCGTCGCCAAAGGCGGCGCCTTCGTCGTCCACGGCGGCAGCGAGGGAATTTACTCTTCCGCCCCTTCTCACCGCAATTCCACCTCCCTCACCGACAACGGCGACTCGTACATTCGGTAATTTTTGAAGAATCT
>NW_027070709.1:0-29698 GCF_002906115.3 Quercus suber | reverse complement strand
AAAAAAAGGATATATATTTTAAATAAATGTACTTATTTTCCTCTAAAAAAAAGTTATAATAAGTATTTTTTAGGTTTATTTACATATTTAGTAATTAAGAGCATTTCCAGTAGCTTCTCCATATTTTTGTACTGTTTGGATAGTGAACAGTGACATTTAACTTTTATCTACCTGCTTTTTTAAATACATCTTCTAACAGATTCTCTTTTTTTTTTTTTTTTTTTTTTATTTTATTTATTTAAATATTATTTCCTCTTTCATTATTTATTCTTTTTTTAACAACTATATTTTTCCAATGAGAAGTGTTACGTCCACAACATTTTTCGCAATACTTTCACAACAAAATTTATGTGGAAAGTTGTTACTAGTTATAATTTGAACCCACCACTGAAATCATTTTTTTACTCACCAATATTAACTAATAACAATCTGTTACTTAAAATTTATTGTGAAAATATTGTGGTAGCATTTCTCAATTACGATTTTTTATTCTTTATATTATTTCTCCTTTCTTTCATTTCATTTCATCCGTACGTTTCATTTTTTTTGTTTTGTTTTTCTCCTCCACACACGTTGTCCTATCTCTATTCCCCCCCCCCCCCCCGCCCCCTTCTTTTATTTTCTTTTTCTCCCTCATTCAAGAACATTCCAGCAGCTCTCATTCTTTATTTTTTTTCTCCAGCTCTCTCTCTCTCTCTCTCTCTCTCTCTCTCTCTCTCTCTCTCTCTCTCTCTTCTTGATTCTAGAACATTCACTAGCTCTCTCTGCCCTTCTAACATATTCTCTATCTTTTTTCTTTTCTTTTTTTATTTTATTTTATTATCTTATTTAAATATTATTTCCTCTTTTATTATTTATTCTTTTTTTAACAACTATATTTTTTAATGAGAAGTGTTACGTCCACAACATTTTTCGCAATACTTTCACAACAAAATTTATGTGGAAAGTTGTTACTAGTTATAATTTGAACCCACCACTGAAATTATTTTTTTACTCACCAATATTAACTAATAACAATCTGTTACTTAAAATTTATTGTGAAAACATTGTGGTAGCATTTCTCAATTAGGATTTTTTATTCTTTATATTATTTCTCCTTTCTTTCATTTCATTTCATCCATATGTTTCATTTTTGTTTTGTTTGTTTTTCTCCTCCACACACGTTGTCCTACCTCTATTCCCCCCCCCTGTCCCCTTCTTTTATTTTCTTTTTCTCACTCATTCAAGAACATTCTAGCAGCTCTCTCTCTCTCTCTCTCTCTCTCTCTCTCTCTCTCTCTCTCTCTTAACTTGATTCCAGAACATTCACTAGCTCTCTCTGCGATAAGAAAAGAAATAAAAGAGGTATAGAGAGAAAGAACAAGAGAGATGGGTCACTGTGCCGTCGCTCATCTTCGTCCCCAACATAGTCTAGATGGGTCAAATGGCTTTTGTCTTCTTCTTTTTTTTTTTTTTTTTTTTTTTGCTTTTATTGTTATGATTTGATTAATTTAAAATTTTTTTTTTGAGTTTGTATTCTAATAATCTAATTATGCTTGAGTTTAGAGATGTTTGAGAGAAAGATTGTTGTACATGTTTGTAGCCGTTGTGTTTGTAGCTATGAGTGGAGAGAGAAAGAATTTTTTTTTAATTTATTGAGATGTGTGAATTTTTAAAGTATAAAAATTCATTTGGAGTTGCTACAGTGCTCTCTGTATCTAGAGAAGCACTGTAGCAACTTCAAAAAATATTTGGAAAATTTTTGCATTTAGAGAATCTGTTGGAGGGTGAACAGTAGGATTTTCTCTCCAAAAAATAGATATAGATTATCTGTTGGAGATGCTCTAACCTTTGTCTAATGTTTGAAAATGACCGTATCTTCTGAATTATTCCTTGTACTTTGAAGTTTGTGTAAAAAGTGTCCAATTCTTAGTTTTTTTTTTAGAAACAAACACACACACAGGGGAGAGTGAAAAAGATTCTAACACAAAGGCACACCACAATTTTACTCAAAAGCCAAAGTAACTTTTAAGATTTTGATAGCAACAAAAGAGAAAAGTGATTGGTTATTATAAAGTATTTTATTTGCTTCTTGTATACGTGGAGATAGAGATAATCAATATAAAATTTAATGACAGAGACTTTTTTGACACTAAAACTTAAAAGTTAAGGCATAAAATAAAACGTTAAAAGGATATGGTTTATTTTAAAATATGGGATACGTATTTTTTTTTTTTTTTTTATAGAAGAATATGGGATACATATAATTACACCTTTTTTTTTGTGCCAAATATATATATATATATATATTTGAGAAACTTATTGTGCAAAATATTTAAAAGAAAAGAGCTTCCTAAAAAAAAAAAAGGAAATTTAATTTAGAAGGTTAATGTCTCCATATCATGAAGCGGACCACATAAGTTTGAATATTATCTTATCAATTAAAAAATTAATTTCTCAAAAAAACTCTTTTTAGTGTTTTAATTAATTAGAGTCATACTAATTCTATAATATTTTTATAACAAATTCTAAGTAAAAAGCCATTATCGATTACAAACTGAGTCTACCACTGACATTATTTTTTTTTATCTCTATCACTACCTCCTAGAATTTATCGTAAAAAACTAGTGAACGAGTAAAATTGCTATTTTAATTATTATTTTTTCAATCTCCTAATTACTATTCCTTCTGCTTTGCTTCATCATAGTCCTTGTTCAATATATCATGTCTCTTTAAGTCATTTTCTTTTAATTTATTTTTATTTTTAATGAGTAAGAATATATTAAGAAGAGCTGTCTCTTAAGTCTTAATTACAATATCTTTAATTTATTCTTAATTTCTTATACTTCTATAATTATTAGAGCACTTTTGGTTTTTCATGAATGTTTATTTGGATAAATATTAGTCAGCATTGAATATGATATTTTTATCGATATAAATTGATTCGGTAATAGTAACTAATAACTTCCCTCAAAAAAAAAAAAAAAAAAAACTGTTTTTTATTATTTAAAAAAAAAAAGAAAAAAAATCCTTCAGCATTGGAAATATGGGTACATCCGTACATGGGTGCTCTTCAGATTTCACTAGTTCAGACTTTTCTTTCTTTTCTTTTCTTTCTTCGTATTTTTTTTTTTTAAATTTAAATTTAGGGAACGTCTATTTTTAAAAAACCGTCGTTTGATGTTTCAGATTTAAAGCGTCGTTCGATGAGTAGGCGGGGCCACAATTATAGTTTTGGACAAAGGGTCGGAGATAGTAGTAATGGTACGCATAAACATCCGCGGTATTTTTCTGATGACGGGGATCATCATTCTCCACCTTAATTCTAAGTGAAACTGTGTAGCTCTTGAATAAAAGGAGTGAAGGATTTCTGCCTCGACTGCTTGCTCAGTGGTTTATAAAGTTTTGGAGGGTTGGTTGCTAAATTGACTTATTTGTCAATTTAGATAGGTCAATTTAGCGACCTCACTGGGGATTCTCTTATGATAAATTTTTTTTTTTTTTTTTTTGATTTAGTGTTATGATAATAATAATTATTAGAGTAAATTCCACAAACCTACCTGAGGTTTGGGATAATACCAGCTAGGTCCAACACATTTGAAAACCCACCCATTTGGTCCTCAAAAGACAACTTTACCCCTACACGTACAAACTCTCTATTCTCTCTCGTCTCTCTCACTCTCAGACCTCTCTCTGACCGAAAATACCCAATCCAAATCTCAGAATCCATAAGAACAGTACCAAAATCCCATTGAAGGTCCCCTGAAAATGCTACAAAAAAGCACATAAAAATCACTCTCTCAAAACCCATTAATCTGCTTGTAAACCCCATTGAAATCTCTAGAAAATCCCAACAAAAATCCCCAAAAACCAGAAAAAATCCCAACCAAACACAACACAGAAAATCAATACAAAACCACCCAAGACCCCACTGTAAACATCAAAAAAAAAAAAAAAAAAAAAAAAAACCACGAGAATGGGGTCATCATCCCCTGAAGAACACTGCCCAAATTTGAAATCTAAAGCCGATGCAGAGATCCACGCCGCCGCTGCAGAAATCTAAACCACCACCAACTACCACTACATCACAACCCAATGACCCAAATCAGCCAAAAACCACCACACAAATGACAACTCCGCCTCAACCCAACCACACCAGAACCAAATCAATGACCCACTACACCCACAATCCACGATGTGACCCACCAACCCAACCACCACAAGTCGATCAATGGGCCTCCACACCCACAGCAACCCATGACATGACCCACCACCACAACCAGATCAATGACCCACCAACCCACCACCACTACCAAAACCCATAGGCCGATCAGAACCATATCCCAATTACCACATGCTGATTAAAGAGAGGAAAAAGGGACAAGAGAGAGTAAGAATTCTGAGATGAGAAAGAGTAAGAGGAATGATAGAGCGAGGGACTAGAGAGGGGGGGGGGTTGAATGTGAGAAATGGAATAAAAAAAAAATACTAAAAGCAAGTAGCAACTTGTTACAGTGAACTAGTACTAGTACCAATTCACTGTAGCAAGTTGAAATTTTTTTTATGACACCATCAATGTAGCATATATTTTGTTGTTTGTTTTGTTAAAAACAATTTTTTAGCAATTTAAGAGCATCATTGTGAATAGGGTTTGTAGGGAACTCTTGAGACATATTAAACCCCAAAATTTTGAATTGGATATTTTAAACCCCAGAGTTTTACAAATGGGATATTTAAACCCTATAAACCTTTGTCTGGGGTTTTGTTTGGTACATTCTTACTTCAGGTTTAAAATAATAAAAAGTCTCCTTCAAAAGTTTAGGGTTTAATATGTCCTAAGAGTCAAATTATGGAATTTTTTTAATGCTTTTTTTCCTTTAAAAAAGCTAAAAAATATTCAGGTCAATAAATAGAAAGAATATCGAAGAAAATATTAAAAAGAAAAACTCGTTGTTTAATTTTCCACTGGAATCCGCCATTAGGTTTTAGTATAACGAAACAAGGACACCAAAATTTTCCTTATCTCTAATTTATATGTATTGCGCTTGTTTCTTTAATATATCTTTTTCCTTTTGTCAAGGCAAAACAAAACAAAAAATAAAAAACAAAAAATGAGAGAGAGAAATCCATTTTTCCCCTTGATCGATTGATCCACAAAATCAACGCAAATTAATATAGCTTTAATTCTCAAGAAATGCCATATTCACAATATTTCCACAACACTTCACAACAAATCTTAAGTGGCAGATTATTACTTGCTGTTACTATTGGAAAAAAAAGTAATTTCAATGATGAGGTTCAAATCAAAACTAGTAACAATGCGTCACTTATAATTTAATGTGAAAATGTTGTAAAAATAACATTTCTCTTAATTTTCTCTGGTAAGAGATTTAAGGTTTAGAAGGGGGAAAAATATCTTCTGTTGTTTCTCCAAAAAATGAAATAATTGTTGTGAAATAATAGAAATATATAAAACAAAGTAAGAAGAAAACAAGAAATTTATATCAATAAACTCTTGTATTAAGTGGTCATCCACAATTCTTTTTATATCTCTTATATGTGTACAATAATAGTAAAACAATCCCACATATATATAGAACCTTAGAATGCTTGTAGATTCACGAGATAAGGTTGCAATAATGAGTACAATTATGAATATACATCTCCCCTATAGGCTTTACACATTTCAGCCTTTTCACATCCCAAATAAGAGGTTTATTTTCAGGAGATTTTTGTTCATAAGTTTTGGATAGATCAATTATTTCTATGAACTGTTTCCTGGGTATAGCCTTTTTATAGGCTGCAACTTGTTTTTCTTGTACTTTTCTCTTCCAGGGAATTTTACCTTTAACACCAACAGGTCTTCCACACTTCAAGTGTGGTTTTGATTCATTTGCTACTGTATTAACTGATTGTTGTACATGAACTTCAATCCGTGGTGGAGTATTAGTAGCTGGAATGTGAGATTTCACTATTTTCTTATTATCGGTGAATACATCCGGTAATTGATTTGTAATTCCTTGCAAATGAAAAATCCTTTGAACTTCTAGTTCACATTGATTTGTACGAGGATCAAGAAGAAATAACGTCAAAACATTCCAAGTAATCTCACACAACAACTTTTCTCCCGCTAATGGTAGGAAGATTGTTTCATTAAAATGACAATCCTCAAAACATGCCTTAAAAACATCACTAGTTAGAGGTTTAAGATATCTAATGATAGATGGGGAATCAAAACCTATATAAATTCCAAGTCTACATTGAGGACCCATCTTAGTGCGTTGTGGGGGTGCAATAGGTACATATACAGCACAACCAAATGTGCGTAAGTGAAAAATATTTGGTTGTTGGCTAAGTACAAGTTTCAATGGTGAGAATTTATAATAAGTAGTTGGCTTAATGCGAACTAATAATGTAGCATGTAAAATAGTATGACCCCAAGCAGAAACTAGTAATTTTGATTTCATAAGCAAAGGTCGAGCAATAATTTGAAGTTTCTTGATAAGTGACTTAGCTAAACCATTTTGAGTATGTGTATGGGCAACAGTATATTCAACATCAATTCCAATTGACATCAATATTCATCAAAAACTTGAGATGTGAATTCACCAGCATTATCTAAATGAATTTTCGTAATTGGATAATTAGGAAATTGTGCTCGCAACCTAATTATTAGAACAAGAAGCATAGCAAATTCAACATTTCTAGTAGAAAGTAGACATACATATGACCATCTAGTTGATGCATCAATTAAAACCATAAAATACTTGAATGGACCACAAGATGTGTGTATTGGTCCACATATATCACCTTGAATTCTTTCTAAGAAAGATGGACATTCAACAACAATCTTTGAATGCGATGGTTTGGTAATTAACATGCACTACATGAATAATCACTAGGTAAAAGAATCTTCTAGTTCTTTAAGGAATGCTTATTTTGATATGATTCATAAAAGACAGTCCCAATAAAGTAAGAGTAATGTATTTTAGTTCGTTTATTTTGTGAGAGTTTTCAATAATTCGACGCATCATTATTGATCCTGGATGTCCAAGACGATCATGCTAAAGCGTAAAAACCTTTGGGTCCGAACACTTCTGGTGTATTACAACATTTGTTTCAACTATTCTCATTATAGTATAATATAACACAAGAGAAAATAGACAGTTTTTCTAATATGAGCTTCTGACCCAATACTATTGAAGTAATATAAAGAAATTCTTCACTGCCTTTGTTATTAGTTTCAATATGATAACCATTATAACGTATATCCTTAAAGCTGAGTAAATTTCTGCTTGATTTAGAAGAATACAAAACATCATCAATATAAAGTTTTGTGCCCTTTGACAACATGATAATCGCTCTTCTAGAGCCTTCAATTAAATTCGATGAACCTGATATGGTATTGATATTGGCTTTGCATAATTTTAAATTTTGAAAATATTTCTTATCTTTAAGGATTGTATGAGTTATTGCATTGTCTGCTAGACAAAAATCTGAACTAGTTATCTTGGAATTGATTTTACCAGTAAGACTCATGCATCTTCATATATGCAAAACATAAATTAAACTTTATTACTTTAAACGTAAATAAAACATATCAAAATAAAAATACTTATTACAATGCGATAATATAATAAAAGAAAATAATTAATCTATATGGAGATTTCCATCGCTAATCAAATTATCAAATTTTCCATCAACGACATATCAAGATGAGTCATATCCACTCCATTTGAAATGGTCAAGATAATTCATAGGATCTTCAGGACCATTATGTTTAGCAAAGTTCATTTCAACTCCCTTTTCCTTTTCTTTAATGGAGGCTTGGTACAAATCTACCAAATGTTTAGGAGTACGACAGGTATGTGACCAATGACCTTCCATACCACACCTATAAACTTAATTTCATGGCCATTTGATGGTTTTCAGCAACAACTCATTATTTTGTTAAGCCATTAGAAGAAAAAACATTAGTTCATAACACTTTATGAACATATGCATTTGATATTGCTACTGCAGGAGCACATTCGAAACATGATATATGTGTTTTCTATTATATAATTTTAATTGTGGGCTGATTTTAAAGTGCCAAATTAATTTACTTGCACCTTTAGTTTATTGCAACTTTAGTCATACTGAGCTTTTAGGATGATCAAGTTCTTCTAGAACTTGTAATTCTCCTAAGGGGTCTTTTAAAGTAAAGTACTCAGTTTTTATGTAAATAATAACAAATAAAAATTATTGCTTTTGAACGATCCTTTTGGGATACTCTGTTGCCATCCATAATAATATCTTCAGAATTTATTACATCAACATAGATCTCATCAAGATTCATTGCTTCCAGATGAATCTTAGTATCAAGGATCCATGATAAGAAATGACTGCCTAAAATATATAATTACAAAAGAAATTAATTACATAATTACATAAGAAATTTAAACTTTGTAAGGTTTGACATCTATATCAAATATATAATTACAAAAGAAATTAAATAACTAATTTTTTTTTCTTATACACAATTTTAATGAAACAATACTACACATACATATTCAAAAGTGGATTATAATGAAAGAATACATACATATTTAAAGTTTATCAAAACATATTATGTATAACTATAGGTATGATTGAGTTGTTTTATCACTGACCATTTTTAACAATATATTTTTAATCAATTAAACGTGAATCTCATAACAATATATAACAATAGGATAATGTGAATCTCTTAATTTTTTTTTAATCAATTAAAAATCGCTAAAAATATAAGCATAAAATGTAATGACAAATAAATAGGATAATTACTAATTCCTTAGAAAGAAAACTTACAGTGAGTTGAGAGAATTACACAAATAATCTTTGATGTTTGAAGAATAATTAGATTACAACTTCCTTTCGAAATTGGGTAGAAACTCGTGCTGATAACTTGTTGTAAAATGATAGAAATAGATAAAACAAAGTAAGAAGAAAACAAGAAATTTATATTAATAAACTCTTGTATTCAAGTGGTCATCCACAATTCTTTTGATATTTCTTAGATGTATAAAATAACAGTAAAGCAATCCCACATATAGATAGAACCTTAGAATGCTTGTAGAGTTCAAGGGATAAGGTTGCAATAATGAGTACAATTATGAATATACATCTTCCCTATAGGCTTTACACATTTCAGCCTTTACACATCCTAAATAACATTTTCATTGCCCAAGCTTTACACATTTCAATCACACTTTATTTCTAACAATAATTTGAATAATAAAACAATGAATAAGGGCAGATATAATTGTCATACCAGGTTCGGTTACTTCCCTTGACGCCGCTTTTGAGGCCAAGAGAAACATCAAATTGAAGAGAACCAGCGTAGTGATAAATTTCATAGAGGCCATTGTTTAGGCTAATTTAGCACATAGAAGCTTGTCTAGGATATGGTTTATTATATAGTAGAAGTAGTCACTTCTCACCATATATACAAGCGCGCATTCTGGCTCTTAAGAAATAAAAATAAAAAATTTATTAGTTAGCTTTTTTGCAATAATAAATTATTATTCAAATTATTAATTAAAAGTGTTCCTAAAAAAATATTAGAAGTGATTAAAATCTACCCTGCGACACTAGGGCATAGAATTATGTGTAGCCTATATTAGCACAAATAGAATTTTCCTTTAAAAAAAAAAAATAAATAAGATAAGAAGATGAGAGGAACTGCTCTTCGGTTATATATATGCTACCATGTCCTAGACAAGCTTCTATAGTTCTATGTGCAAAAAACAATGGCCTCCAAGAAGTTCATCCCTTTGGCGGTTCTCTTCATTTTGATGCTTCTCTTTGCCTCATCAAAAGTGGAATCCACAGGAGTAGCCGAGGCTTCCAAGCCTGGTGGGTAAATCTGCCCTTTTTCTTGGTTTTTATGTTCTGTTAATTTGTTTAATGTTTCAGAAAACGATAAAGTTTTATTATTTTCTGTTGATTATGTGGATCAAATAGAGAAGAAAGCTGTCCTTTTTCTTTCTTATGTTAGAACTCTTTCCGACAATATATGTAGAAAGAAATTTTTAGGTGGGTTAGAGTGGAAAATCTTTTGAATTCTTTTTGTTTTCCTTTATTATTATTGGTTAATTAATCTTTCTCCTCATTTATTATTATTCTGAATTTGAGGCGCCTAAAATCGATATACGTAATTTTGAAAGTCCTTGATCATATGGCATTAATCCCATTTACTTTCTCTTCTACATGTGTGTATTTGTTTCTCAAACATTTCTTGCTCTTTCAGGTTCCAGGAGTCGGAAACTAGTAAGAGGACAAATAGGGTGGGGGTCCACGTCCACGTCGTCTTGACGACCAGTGGCGGGGCCATAATTATTACCGTAAGGAAGATGATAAGGAATGCTCTTAGTACACTCGTTACTGTAAATGTACCAATTCTGATCCGTGATTGTGATCCACCGCTCTATAAGCGCCATAACTTTCGAGGTGTGTACCTCATGAATAAAAGGAGTGAGGGATTTCGGCTTCTACTGCTTGCTGTCTGGTTTTTTTTTTTTTTAATTTTTTATAATTATTTAAATTTGGCATTGTACTAGTTATCAGTGAAGCACGTCCAATCCCGCATATGCTTCTTCGATAAAAACTAGAATACAAAATAAAGGGCTAGTCAGTTATCATTTTGGGAAATTGGTAATATTTTGTGTATCCACCCGGACCACTCCGGGACCTTTGAAATTATATTATGTGATGTCCTCTCAGTATATATTACTGATTAGAAAAGGTATATATAAGAACACAAATGATATTATTGACATTGTTGTAAAGGTGATTCTCGACTCCAGGCCCTATAGTGACCATCTCATCTTTGAGAGCCTAATCCATCCTGCAGGTTCTAAACGATATATACGTTTGAATCTAAACATGAGAGGGGAAAGGAAAATTATTGTGGGAGCGTGGGGCTGCACTGTGGGAGAGCGTGGGATTGCACAGTATGTATACATACATACATATATATATATATATGAGATGGGTTCAAGTTACACTTGGTATAACTCTAAAGAGTTGCACATTTTTTAAACCATTGGATTTAAGTAGATCCAACGATTAAAAAAAGATCTTTATTATTATAAATATTTTTATTAAAATCTCTTTAATTACTCTAATTTATTACATTCTAAACCTATCTCTAAACCAAAAAAAAAAAAAAAACGTCGGACTCTCTCTCTCTCTCTATGTTTGGTGTTCAAGTTGTTAACCTCTCTGTTTGTCTCTCTCTCTCTCTACATTCTAAACCTACATTTCTCTCTATCTCTATCTCCTCATCCATTGCTCCTCCATCGTTGTTCCACCTCCACAGGTTGCCGGCAGGAAAAAATAAATAAATAAATAAACAAGCCGAACTGTTTCTATTTGTTAGTACTCTGTTTCTATTTTTCCTTTCTTTTCTGTTATGAGTGCTCTGTTTTTTTTTTCCTTTCTGGTTTGACTCTCTCCAGAACTCTACGTTTCTTTTCTGGTATGTTCTTTTCTAGTCTTACATTTTCTTTGGTGATGGTTGTTTTTTTTTTCAAACACTCTAGCATCTATAGTTGAAGTGCCTAAGCTTTTCATAAGCTTTGCAGTTTTGTTTTTCTGGTACTAACTGTTGACTGTCATCATATGTAGTATATATTTTGTTTAATTTATGCTAGTTCCAATATATTCGACCATATTGAATAGAGCAACTTGAGCTGGATAGTTGAATAATTTTGGTAGCTTATGCTGAATCACTCATTTATTTAAGTAGTCTATTCATTGGTCTATTGCTAATAATTAAGTGAATGAGGTGTAAGTCAATTAGCATTTAATGTTATTTTTTTTAACCATTAATTAGATCAAGCTTTCCTTCCATTAACTTGAACCTATCTCATATATATATATATATATAATGGAAGGAAAGCTTTGTTTTACTATCTAAAGAATTTTGGTTTAAGGGGAGGAAAATTAAGAAATTCAAACTAATGACTTTGGTTTTATGAAGCATTCTCTTCAATCACTTGTGTTACTCAAGAATACAATTAAACTTTAAAAAAAGTCTAGAGTCACACACAAAATTTATTAAAAAAATTACAACTATCAAGGAAACAAATTGTGATTAATAATTTAATAGATAAAAATGTAATATTAGTAGTAAGCTTAAATAAAAATCGATAAAAATAATAATAATAATTAAAAATTCAATTATTGTGAAAAGTGCTATGTTCGTAACATTACTCATGCAATTATTAGGTCTAAAAAAGAAAGACTTGCTTTTATGGGAGAAGACTTTTAAAGTACAAGCTTTTTTGTTATTAATAAACTTCTTCTTTTTTTTACCAAAAAAAAGTACTAAACATTTTTTCAACTATAAACAAAAACACAACTTTTTATAGTGGAAGACTTGGGGGACTAGGGCCTTGTTTGGTACATGTGTTTGAACACATGTTTCATTTTTTAAACAATATTACACACATTTTCACGCACTTTTTCATCCACACGTATTTCTAAAAAATTAAAAACTATTATTTAAACACACTTACCAAATAGGCCCTAGCACTTTTTTTTTCCCCAAACATATACCACTTCATAGACTTGTTGACTTGTTGGCCATGTACTAAGCCGTGACTCTATTCTCTTCTCAGCAAGTGTGTGGGAACTGAGAAGGTCATACAGCACGCAAAAGATCAGTCTTACTCTTTGGTTGATGTGTTGCAGAGAAAATGCTTATTGCATGTTATGAGGCAAAATTTGCTAGTTGGACTGATTTTAAGAAGTTTTGGGGTGAATAGCACGCGCGCGAAACTAATTTGTTAGTTGGACTGTTTTTGAAAATCGAGTTTAAGAAACTCGAGTTTCAACCCATTTTTCTGTTGCCCCCACCTTGTCATGGACTAAAAAAAAAAAAGTGGAACTCGAGTTTAAGAAACTCGATTTCCATTTGCACAGAACTCGAGTTTCTTAAACTCGAGTTCCACTTTTTTTTTTTGAAAACAGTCTAACTAACTATATAGTTTCACGTGCATTTCGCCCACCAAAAAACTTCCAAAAATCAGTCTATTTAGCAAATTTTGCCCATGTTATGAAGTATACTCTACAAACATGGAACAGAAATTTATTGCAATATTTGAATGTTTTTCACTTGACAAATTTTATATGACAAGAGACAAGCATTAAAATCGTAACTTCAATGAGTAACGTTTATTTCACACAAACTATTGCACACAATTATACACACACTTTGCACTGAAATCATGACTTCAAAGTGTGTGTCCAATAACCAATATTTATTTCACACCAGTTGTACACAACCATACACATACATTTTGTTAATTTTTTGAAACTAGCCTCATGACACTCCTGGTTGTATTAGTAGTTCTAAATGCGTAATATAATGAGAAAACGTGTAAACCTCAAATTGAAATGAAAGAAAAATTATGACACTATAACTTTTTTTTTTAAAGCCTCATCACACACGCGCGAACAAATTGGAATGAATGAAAAATTATGACACTATAACTTTTTTTTTTTTTTTTAAAAGCCTCATCACACACACATGAAGCATGTGTGATGAGGCTAGTGTGTGTGTGTATATATATATACAATTTTGGTCCATGGTAAGTCAAAATTTAAATTCATTCATGAACTATTGATCATTGCAAATATATATATATATATATACAATTTTGGTCCATGGTAAGTCAAAATTTAAATTCATTCATGAACTATTGATCATTACAAATGTTTATAATATATAATTATATATATATATATTATAAAAAATATTTTTTTAATAATTTAATAATCACAAAAATTGAGAGAAGAATTTTTTGTTATTGTTGTTTAGATAAACATATAGTAGAAGAGGGAGATGTGAAGTTTGAACCACTTATAATTATATATATATATATTATAAAAAATATTTTTTTAATAATTTAATAATCACAAAAATTGAGAGAAGAATTTTTTGTTATTGTTGTTTAGATAAACATATAGTAGAAGAGGGAGATGTGAAGTTTGAACCACAAACATCGGGATTAGGCACCACAATAATACTATTACCACTCAGATAAGTTGTGGAGTTAAAAGACGGTTATTTTAAAATTTTGTGCATGTGGCAAAAGGCCAAACCCAACCCAACCTAATATTGGGTTTTCCAAAATAGATTGAGTGACACCCTACATACGGAAAATGATCCTTTTTGCTTAATTCGTAGTTTGTTTGTTCTTGAAAGTACTATTTGATAAGTAGCTCTAAGTAAACATGATCGTTGCATTGGAATAAACTTTAAATCATTAAATTCATAATTTTGTAATAGTTTAAGTTTTTAAGTTTTAAGTAATCAATTATTTATCATGTTATCGGAGCAAGTGATCTTAAGTTCAAATATTGTCTGCACTAGTCTACCTTAGTAAACATTTTCCCCTTATTCAAACCACTGGATAGAGCTGAAAATGCCATATTTTTGCCCACTTATTTTTACTTGAGTATGTGATACATATAATTATTATAAATGGTCTTTATTTGGTATCTCGGTTAGGACTTGTTAATACAGTTGTGTGTGCTCTTATGATCCAATGTTTGTGGTTTAAACCCACCTACCTCCTCCTCGACTATCTACCTAGCCAAAAAACTATATAAAAAACATTTTTTTACTAACTAAATCCCTTTCTGTGGGATTTAATTCTGAAATCAAACCCCTTTATTTACTTTTAACCCAAAAAAAAAAAAAAACAAAAGAATTATTACGTTTGAGTCAATTTGTTTACCAGTTAAGCTTAAATTTAGGTTTGAACTTGACTCATTTATTAAATAAGCCAACATAAACCATTTTTTTTAGTCGAGCCCAACCTGTTCAAAAACATTTCTATTTATTTATATCTCTAGTGGTAGGAGATTTTTGATGGCGCAGAGGCAACATCAAACCTCTTTTGTATGTTCATACAGAACAAGTATTGAATAAACTGTTTTTATGTAAAGATAATTTTATTGATAACGAAAGAAATTACCAAGTATGTGTAGACGACTAAATTTCTTATTTGAAATAAATCAAACAAGTAAAATAGTTTCACGAATGCGAATTTGTATTGATGAATGTGTGGTACAATTCTCTGTGATTACAAAAGAGTGATCCTCTTATTCGATCTCCTTAAAAGATTTGTTGATTGGAATTGTGGTAATGTGATTTTGATTCGAACACCAAATATTCTTCAATTTGGCTAAAGGATGGATCGAAGACCCTTGAAACAGAATCACAATGAATCTCTGGCTGTGAGCTTGTTAGAAATTCTTTGTTCTTCGTGTTCTTCGTATGTTCTTGGTGCGTTCTTTTTCTTCGAAGGTTTGTGGTGGAAGTTCTTCGGTGCTTTAGAGGCTTTAATCCGTAGAGAGCTTCGTTGATTTATGGTTTGTTGAGGTTTCTGAAGGCTTTTAAGCTTGATTTCAGTGAACTTTGAGATTTAGGCAGATAGTTTGGATGATTCTGCTTCGAATGTTCTTCGATTTTGAGTTCAAAGTTCTTGAAGGCTTTGAGGCTTGATTCCTGTAGAGCTTCTGTACTTTTGAGTGTTTCTGAATCTTCTCTGATGCTGCTTGTGCTTTAGATGGCTTGGTGCCCTCCTAAATGTCTTAGGAAGGCTTCTATTTATAGGAGTTTGGGGGTGGGTGAGCGACACATGGCGGATTCTGATTGGTGACACATGTCACAGCTTGATTGATTCGCTTATGTCATCGCTTACTCGTGCGAGACTGATTATGTCATTGCTTACACGTGCGAGGCTGCGTATGTCATCGCTTACATGCGTTGATGCGTCATTGGTTTTTGCATGACACTTGGCAAATTTCTGTTGGTTTCTAAGTAGTGATAGCAAAACTTAGCAGCAATACATGGAGCTTTGTAATTGGTTGTATTTTCTGGACTTAGTAGTGTGAAGTGTCAACTTGTGATAGGTCGGGAATTTTCCCTCTCTACAATATGTAAATCCACAATTACTAACAGATATATAAAGGGAGGACACTTTTCCATCCAATTACAAGTTTTAGATTTAGAAAAAAAATAAAAATAATAATAATAAGAAGAAGTTGAATACCACTGTTTGAGAAATATCTAGCAATCTACCACTTTTTTAAAACTCGAGTTTTAGAAACTCGAGTTTGACATGGAACTCGAGTTTAAGAAAATCGAGTTCCATCAAAAATGCCACACAGAACTCGATTATGTGGAACTGGAGTTCGTTGCAATGTGTTACTCAAG
The DNA here is from genome assembly GCF_002906115.3 of Quercus suber. NCBI lineage: Eukaryota > Viridiplantae > Streptophyta > Magnoliopsida > Fagales > Fagaceae > Quercus > Quercus suber. The sequence continues at coordinate 13,467 of NW_027070709.1, read as the reverse complement.
TTTAGTACACTCGAGTAACATGTAAGAAACACAGCACTCACACAACCACAATTGTTTACTTATCTAATTTTTTTTTTTCCTCATTGGCTTTCAGTTTTGTTTCTTATTCTTCCAGGTGTGGGTTTCTCTTTTTTCTTTCTTTTGTCAGAGTCATGTGGGATGGGAGGCCACAATTGTTGACTTATCTAATTTTTTTTCTCATTCTTTAGACACAGGCAAATAGTTTTATCACAAGGAACTCGAGTTTCATAAACTCGAGTTCGAAGTGGACTTTTTACACAACTCAATTTTCCTAAACTCAAGTTCTATGTCAAACTCGAGTTCCAAAAAAGTGGTACATTACTAGATATTTCTCAAACAGTGATAAAACACTAGTAATTTCGAAAAATTGTGGTATTTGGCTATTTTTGCCGTCATACTTTTTTTTTTTATGAACAAAATAAATAGCCATATAGTTGTTAATGTTTTGAATCTTTCCATTGTAATTGATCAGCTTTTTAAGTGTAATCACACATAAATTAGTAAACAAATTATTTATTTATATGCTTTTGTTGCTTCTGAATAGAATTGGACCCAATAAAATGATCACATCTATTATGTGCCAATAATAATTGCTGTATTGATGCACTCAACAAAATTGTAGAAATTTTTAAATGTCAATGCCCTAGACAGGGATGGATTTACATCGAGGGGGCATGGCCTTCTTGGCCGAACTTTTTGAAATTTATTGGGCATGACCCAATAAATTTCTCTCTAAATGGAAGTACGATGACACTTATTATGCGCCAATAATAATTGCTGTACTAATACACTCAACAAAATTATAGAAATTTTTAAATGTCAATGCCCTAGACAGGTACGGATTTACATTTTACACCAAGGGGGCATGGCCCTCCTGGCCGAACTTTTTGAAATGTTGCATACTCATCTTGACTACCTCAAATAATTCCAAACTACAAAAGATTCTCCCTCAAAAAAAAGAAAAAAAAAGGGTAATTTCTCTGCATTCAATCATGCCCCCTCAATTTTCATAAACCGACTGTGAACCACTTTCCGTTAACCGATCTCTGACAGATTTTGATTTTATTTTGCATATGACCTTTCATTCCTCAAATCATTTGCTTCCCCACTTAAGTTTTCAAGTATAGATTCAAAGTTTGGGATTTGTTTTCCAATTTGAGGCTACCATATAGCACATGAAAAGATATTTTCATGTCTTGAACTATGTTTATAATTTTTTATACTATTATTTATCATAATATATATACATATATATATATATATATATTGAGAGAGAGAGAGAGAGAGAGAGAGTATTATTGACTTATCTAATTTTTTTTTTTTCTCATTGGCTTTCAGTTTTGTTTCTTATTCTTCCAGGTGTGGGTTTCTCTTTTTTCTTTCTTGGCATAATTGCATTTTTTGTCCCTACATTTTGGGTCATTTTTCGATTTGGTCTTTAAACTAATTTTGCTCCTAGGTCAATCCCTGAAATCAGAAAATCGATTTTATTTCGGTCTCTGCCGTTAACCCACTAACAAAAAAATCTGATGTGGCAAACGGAGTGCCTTGTTGGCACATTAAATATTGACGTGGCTATTAGAATAATAATAAAATATTTTATTTTGCCTTTTTAAAATGCCACATCAACATTTTAATTTTTTTTAAAAGCCACCTTAGAAAATTAAAAAAAAATTTAATGAAAAACCTTAAATTTAATTTAATTAAATTTTTATTTTTCATAATGTTGTTCATGTTCTTCAGCTTGTTTTTCATGTTCTTCACAAACCAAACCCAGCAACCAAGAGCTCAAATCACAAGAACACAAACCAAGAACTCACCCATCACAAGAACACGAACCCAGCAACCAAGAACTCAAACCCATATTAGAAGAACACAAACGAAAAGAAGAAAAAATTAAATTAAATACTAACAGGAAATATTCTTCATGTTCTTCCCAAGTCCAAGAAGCAACTAAACCAATCTCTAGCAAACCCCAAATCTAGCAACCAAATCCAATCTCCATCAAATCCAGAAAAACAAAAAATAAATCCAAGAAACCAAACCATAAATAAACTCGAGAAACAAACCCAGAAACATAGTAACCAACCCAATCTCCAGCAACCCATAAACAAAGAAATTTTCTTGGGAAACAAACACACAAAAAACCCATAAAACCAAACAACTCCACATTCTCTCCAAAAAAACAAAAACAAAAACAACGAGCCTCCCACGTGAAAACCCTCAAGGGAAACTCCACCGAACCAAGACCCAAGACCGCATCATGATACGGTCCATGGCAGATCGTTTTCTCTGCATCAAGCTTGTGAGCTCCGGCCATGGAGTTACAGTGGAGAGAGATTCCGTCCATGGACGGTGAAGAGAGAGAAAATATTTGAGATTAGAAAAAGAAATAGACTTAAAAAGATAAGGTTAAAGAAATAAGAGGAAAAAAAAAAAGAATTTTAAAAAGAGAGAATTTGATATTAGTAAATGCTGATGAGGTTAAAGAAATAAGAAGAAAAAGAAAAAGAATTAAAAAGAAAAAGACTAAGGTAATGATTTTCATTTTTTTTTTAGAAATGATTTTACTTTAAATTAGATTTTTTTTTTTGTTTAAATTTTCTAAGCTGGCATTTTTTTTTATTAATTTAAATGTGATGTGGCATTTAGAAAATGCTAAATATATTATTTTATTTTATTTTATTAGCCACATTAGCAAATAGTGTATTCCGTTTGCCACATCGGATTTTTCTGTTAGTGGGTTGATAGCAGGGACCAAAATAGAATCGATTTTCTGAATTTAAGGACTGACCTAGGAGCAAAATCAGTTTAGGGACCAAATCGAGAAATGACCCAAAATGTAGGTAGGGACCAAAAGTGCATTTACGCCTTCTTTCTTTTATCAGGGTCACGTGGGATGAGAGGCCACAATTGTTGACTTATATAACTTTTTTTTTTCTCATTGTTTAAACAGAGGCAAATAGTTTTCTTATTGGCTTTCAGTTTTGTTTCTTATTCTTCCAGGTGTGGGTTTCTCTTTTTTCTTTCGGGTCACGTGGGATGGGAGGCTACAACTGTTGACTTATCTAATTTTTTTTTTTCTCATTGTTTAGTCATTGGCAAATAATTTTATAACAAGGAACTCGAGTTTCATAAACTTGAGTTCTAAGTGGACTTTTTAAGCAACTTGATTTTCCTAAACTCAAGTTTGTGAAACTCGAATTCCAAAAAAGTGGTACATTGCTAGATATTTCTCAAATAATAGTAAAACACTAGTAATTTCAAAAAATAGTGGTATTTAGCTATTTTTGCCCTATATCGCAATTATAAATAATCAAGTGCGGTCCAAAATCCCAAGAAAAATTCTTCACGGCTAAAGTTCAACGGACGCAATGCTAACAGGGCAATGACATTATTGAAATTTTTGGCCATTTTTTTGGGCACAGATTGAACTCACAAGAAGTGTCCTCTCCATTTGTCAGTGAGATACATGTTTGTAGCTTATTAGATGAAATCAGAAAATGGCCGAATATGCTGTTTAAATTTATTACGTGACAATTCAAATAATTTTGTGTATTTTAATCACATGATCAAATACCAATTCATGTTGGGATCAAGTGAACTATGGCCTCACATAAATTTATTTATTTGTATAATAAATATTCTTATATAAATATTTAAATTTGACCCTCAAAATATTAAAATGTCAATACAACCTTTTTTTTTGTGTGTTTTATGAAATTAAAATTCTTTAGTTAAAAAATATTTTAATAAAAAAAAGGGGGCTTAAATTCTTCAAGAAAGATTACTCTTTTATTTCGATTCTAAGATAATTTCTTACTCTATTTGTGCAGGCTCATGCTTCCCTCTTTTCTTCATCCTCGATTCGTTCCTCGTGATAAATCAATTAAAGAGGTATAAGGAGGTTTTAAGCACCAAAACGTTGGCTTACTAATTAAACTTAAGCCAATGAATTGGGATTCCCTTAGGCTAGTTATGTAGGTTGGGCTCAGTTTATAATACTGGGTTTCATCATTTAGTTAATAGGCCTACGGAATGCTCACACTTGTTTTAATCCCATCCTCTTGCTAGTTTAGATAGTCTTTTGTCACCAAGATCAAGTCCAAATCAGAGAATGAAGAATGGCTTTAATAAGAAGGCCCAATTTTCAACCCACAATGACCCCGATGCTTCTTTTCAACCCACAATTTAAAGCAAGAAAATTTTAACTTCGGCCCATCCATGCTTATGAAGTTAACCTTAAAATCATGCTTTTTATAATAAAATTTGATTTTATTACTCACACTTCTTGTTAATTTCATCATCATCAAATCATTACCATTATGGCATTTCTTGTCACACAACACAGTTTTAGACCATGATGCCATGAAAATAAAATTCACTACTTGAGATGTTGTAACAAATTTGAACAATGGATTTTGTGTTCATTGATTAATGGGTCTTGTTAACGGGTACCTTTAAAGCAATTGTTAATAAATTATTTTAGGAAAATTTTAACACCACTTTCATAGGAAATATAGAAAGCTATTAAATAAATTAACTACTTTATCATTTTTTTTCATAAAATATTTTTAAAAATAATTCCTAAATCAATATCCTTAAGACATTTGTTAACTTTTTCTTTAATTAATTAATTAATTAAACAACGCCATTTAACTTTAGAAGAGGTTGGTGAACACGTGGGGTGTACGTGGGGTTTCACACCTTCCCACAAGGTAACTTAACCATCAAACTTGTACGTAAATTTTTTTTTTTTCTTTATACTTCGTGTGTGGAAGTTAATTTTAAAAATAGTGAGTTTTGAAAATTTTAAGGAGACATCACTAATTTTATATTTGTGTGTAACTTCTTGCGCGTGCGCGCGCACACACACACACACACACACACATATATATATATATATATGAGGTTTAGAATCTAATTGGATCTAGACTCTTCGATTTTTATTCTTAATAATTTACTTGTCACAAAAATTAAAAAATCAGATGGAACACATGACGCAAAATTGAACTCTAATTAAAATTCAATTTAGAATCTAATTGAATTTAGACTCTATTATTTTTTTAATCTAATAATTCACTTGACACACAAATTTAAAAACTGGATAATACACGTGGTGTAAAATTAGACTCTAATTTAAAATTTAATTGGATTTTCTCTTAGTTTTGGTTATTAATATATACTAGTTTGTAACCTCATGCATATGCATGGATACACTTAAAGATATATAATAAGATGCATAATATAATTCCTATATATATAATTAAAATACTATTGATAGTCATTTTTATATTTTGTTAACTCTTTAAAAAATTGTAAGGATATTATTAGGTATAAAATGTAAATTGTCCATATTTTTTATAAAAAAAAATTATTGTGAAGCACTTTTTTTTTTTTTTTTTGTACTCACTTAGATGAATATTTATGATATGATCTCACATTTGATTCTAAAATTAAGAAATAAAACTATTTAAGAATAAATAATTTAGGATATATGGCACAAAATTGAAACTCTAATTTAGAATTTTAATTTGAGTTTCTCTCATCTTCACCTATTATATATTTATATTATATATATATATATTCATAATAAAAATAAAAATAATTTCTATTTAATAATAATTGACTTAATTAAAAAAAAAAAAATTTACGTACAAGTTTGATGGTTAAGTTACCTTGTGGGAAGGTGTGAAACCCCACGTACACCCCACGTGTTCACCAACCTCTTCTAAAGTTAAATGGCGTTGTTTAATTAATTAATTAATTAAAGAAAAAGTTAACAAATGTCTTAAGGATATTGATTTAGGAATTATTTTTAAAAATATTTTATGAAAAAAAATGATAAAGTAGTTAATTTATTTAATAGCTTTCTATATTTCCTATGAAAGTGGTGTTAAAATTTTCCTAAAATAATTTATTAACAATTGCTTTAAAGGTACCCGTTAACAAGACCCATTAATCAATGAACACAAAATCCATTGTTCAAATTTGTTACAACATCTCAAGTAGTGAATTTTATTTTCATGGCATCATGGTCTAAAACTGTGTTGTGTGACAAGAAATGCCATAATGGTAATGATTTGANACCAAAAAAAAAAAAAAAAAAAAAAAAAAAAAAAAAAAAAAAAAAAAAGGAAGAACTAAAGACCGAATCCAGTGAAAGAAGAAGAAGAAAAGAAAAAAAAGAAAAAGAAAAGAAACCCAAAAACCCGAACTCAAAGAAGAAGGAAAAAAAAAAAGGCAAAACTGAAGACCGAATCCAGTGAAAGAAGAAGAAGAAAAAAAAAAAAAAAAAGGAAGAACAATAGAGATGAGAGAGCTCTGCCAACTGAAGAGAGAAGTGTGAGATGAAAGAGATGAAGAGAGCTGTTGAGGACAGCACACGTGAATGCCTCTGACCGTGGGACCGGATGTGTCATATTATTTACAAGTTTGCCATTGAAAACTGAAAACAGCCAAAAGTTGTTTTCAGTTTCCACAACTCATAACTCAAAAAGTAGAGAATTGAGTGATGGAAACAGAGTTATGGAAACAGAATTATCGTTTGCCAAACAACCTTTTTGCTATGGGTCTTACCATTTTTGAGAATTGAGTTATAAAAATAGAGAATTGAGTTATGAAAACTAGTGAACCAAACAGCCCCTAAGGTTGATAAATGAAACTACATGGTCTAGACATGCACTTTATCAATAATTGTCAGTTCACAAAATGAATTTTCTTGACTTAGCTGAATTTTCTTTTTTCTTGATGGAGGTAGACTTAGTGGGCGATTGGCTTCAAATTAAAGAGCCAACGTATTTTACTATTTAACTTATTTTTATTATTATTTATAGACTCCATTGTACTTTTTGATACTATTTATGAGTCTCACTATACTATTTCAGCTAACTTTTACCTTTATTTACAATACTTTCAATAAAAAATTTTCAATTTTAACAAAATAAACTAATTTCAAACGGACTCTTAATTATTAATGAGAGACTTTCGATGTATTATTTATCCTTGCTCTACGGGGCAATGACCTTTTTTTACCGCCGACTGAATTCAATGAGATGTGACCTGTGTGTTGCTTTATAGATTATAAAAGAAAAATGAATAAACTGGTATAATGCGACTGTGAATTGGACAATAATCTGGTCCAACGGGTTTGAAAAGAAGTGGCTTTAAAAATAGAAAAAACCGGTTCAACAGTTCAATCTATCAAATTTTAATTTTAATTTGATATTTAATCATTTTAGTTCTTTAAATTATCATAGGTTAAAATAATTAATCACTATTAATTTAATATTAATTTTCTTGTGTATACATTTTTTTATTTGTACTTTGATTGAAGGATTAATATTTTTGTAATATAAATTTATCTATTTATATTTTGCTATATCCATTTTCTTAAGACGGTGACACATGAATTTTATTATTACATGTAATAAATGAATATAAATTTTTTTTTTAAAAATTCCAAGTTGAGTCCAAATAGTTAACACACAATTTAATTTAAGTATCTGATAGTTGTTATAAGAGATTTAGAGTTCAATCTCTACCTACTCCAAAAACTGATCGGTGTTTTAATCTGATGATAATGACCTATCATCAAAAGTAGACGTTATAGGTTGAAACTCTATAAATTTTTTTTTTATTTATAACCTTATTGGTTTTTCTTTAAAAAAAAAACATAATAATAATAACAACAACAACAATAATAATAATAACCATTATTTTCATATGCTATTAAGCAAGTAAGACTTTTAAAAAATTTACTTAACCCATAATCAAAGAAAACTCTGAATGTCCTATCAAAAAAAAAAAAAAAAAAAAGAAGAAGAAGAAAGAAGAAGAAAAAAGAAGTCTCTGAATGTGATAAGAAGATGAGAGGAACTGCTCTTCGGTTATATATATGCTGGCATGTCCTAGACAAGCTTCTATGTGCAAAAAACAATGGCCTCTAAGAAGTTCATCACTTTGGTCGTTCTCTTCATTTTGATGCTTCTCTTTGCCTCATCAAAAGTGGAATCCACAGGAGTAGCCGAGGCTTCCAAGCTTGGTGGGTAAATCTGCCCTTTTTCTTGGTTTTTATGTTCTGTTAATTTGTTTAATGTTTCAGAAAACGATAAAGTTTTATTATTTTCTGTTGATTATGTGGATCAAATGGAGAAGAAAATTTTGGTGTCCTTTTTCTTTCTTTTGTTAGAACTCTTTCCGACAATATATGTAGAAAGAAATTTTTAGGTGGGTTAGAGTGGAAAATCTTTTGAATTCTTTTTGTTTTCCTTTATTATTATTATTATTATTGGTTAATTAATCTTTCTCCTCATTTATTATTATTCTGAATTTGAGGCGCCTAAAATCGATATACTTAATTTTGAAAGTCCTTGATCATATGGCATTAATCCCATTTACTTTCTCTTGTACATGTGTGTATTTGTTTCTCAAAAATTTCTTGCTCTTTCAGGTTCCAAGAGTCGGAAACTAGTAAGTGATGGGTATCCTCCAGCAGATGGCTGTCGGGGCCATAATTATTACAGTAATAATGATTGTACAAAAAGTCATCCTGATCCGTGACTGTGATCCTCCGCTCTATAAGCGCCATAATGTTCGAGGTGTGTAGCTCATGAATAAAAGGAGTGAGGGATTTCGGCTTCTACTGCTTGCTGTCTGCTTCTTCTTCTTCTTCTTCTTCTTTTTTTTTTTTTTTTTTTTATTTAATTTGGCATTGTACTAGTTATCAGGGAAGCACGGCTAGTCCCGCATATGCTTCTTCGATAAAAAATAGAATACAAAATAAAGGGCTAGTCAATTATCATTTTGGTAAATTGGTAATATTTTGTGTATCCACTCCGGGACCTTTGAAATTATATTATGTGATGTCCTCTCGGTATATATTACTGATTAGAAAAGGTATAAGAACACAAATGATATTATTGACATTGCTGTAAAGATGATTCTCGATTCCAAGCCCCGTAGTGACCATCTCATCTTTGATAGCCTAATCCATGCATCCTGCAGGTTCTAAACGATATATACGTTTGAATCTAAACATGAGAGGGCAAAGGAAAATTACTGTGGGAGCGTGGGGCTGCATTCCAAAATTCAAATCATCTCACATTTTCTAGCCATCTCAATAATAAATTACTTAAATTTCAAGTTTTCATATTTTTAAACTTTTGGGACAGAGAAAATCAAAGAAAATCATCTCAAATTTTAGAAACATTTTATGGAAAAATGATAAAGAAATTAATTTTGTTGATAACTTTTTATATTTTTAATAAAAATGATATCAAAACTTTCCTATTATGGTTTATTAACAATTACTCTAAGGACACCCGTTAATATGATCTGTATTAATATAGAAGATCTTAGCATTTAAGAAGGCAACAGATCAATAAAACGTCATAATAAATGACCCTTACCCAACCACTAGAAAGCTCTATAATGGTACCATTAGTTACCAACAGAGGCTTAATTACCTCATTTAAGGAAGGGAACATAAATGATTATATAACGGTATCATAAGGAAAAGCCTAGGATCACGTAATTTTTCACAACTTCTTACTACAACTGTGACATGGCAAAGTGTGATTGGTAAAGAAAAAATAGTGGGTCCATGTGTAAATGATAATTAACTATTCGCAAATTGCCACATCAGAATTGTGGCAAAAAAGTTGTGGAATAATTTGTGGTCCTAGAACTACTCGTCTCATAAAGCCTATATAAAAGCTCATCTATAACACCTTTTTTCTTTTTTTGAAGAAACATACACACAAGGGAGATAGAAAGAGATTCTAACACAAAGGTACACCATAAACTTTACTCAAAAACCATGGTTGCTCATCCTTAACACCTAAAAGAGTTAAACACTTACGGTATCACTCACTAAGAATCGCAAAGCCATTTCACAAGTTAGCACAATCTCAAATAGATGTGATATCCCATGCGCTAATTGGTGAGGTGACACTAGCCCAACGTGTAGAACCCCGTTTTGCAACATTCGTATAACCTTGTTTCGAGGATAAAACCGTTATTTCATGATGTAAGAAAAAAAAATTTTAATTTTGATCGACCATTGAATTTCTAAATACTTTATTGAAAAAATTTTAAAATTCTAACAATCAAAATGATATATCATTTGCTTAAATCAGGCCATCCAATTAAAAAAAGTATAACTGACTCAAGATTTAACTGTTGATATGTATTTCTATATATGATTAGTACTAGATACGTGGGATTAGTGGTAAAGCTAGAAATTTTTTTCAGGGAGGCCATATTAATATAACAAAATTCTTAAGTAAAAAAAAGTATTATCTTATAAATTAACTTTAACTCAACAAAACTAAGTCCCATGTTCTTTCATATTCAAACTAAAATCATTTATTATTAATCATGAACTAAACTTTTTTAGCAATCTATTTTTATAGATATACAGTTAAATAATTACTCAAAACTCATTCCCATTTTGGCCATCGTAATCTAGGAACACGTTGAAAAAAGCAACATATATTTCTTTAGGTTTACATTTTTGGTTGCTCAAAAAAAATATATATATATATATATTTTAAGTTCACATCTTTGGGCCTTTATAAGGGTTTAAAATTTGAAGTTTCAATATTCAAATAAAAGATTGAGCAAATCTTGAACCTAAAATCACAAGAAAAACGTCATGGGTAGTTCAATGGAGGCTAGGCATTACTGTGCAGGGCAATGATATCGTAGAAAATTTTTGGCCATTTGAGGAAAAACATCTTCTCCATTTGTCAGTGAAATGTGACATGTTAGTGGCTTATTAGATAAAAATCACAAAATGATATATTTTTCATCCTAACTAATTTGGAGAAAAGTCTTATGTCGTATTACATGTCAATTTAAATAAGTACTCGTTTTAATTTGTAATCACCTGACAAACTCAGGTTGGGACGAAGTGACCTATTAAATAGGTCAAAGAGGATTAAGAAGAAGAAAAAAAAAAAAAAAAACACAAAGCGAGCTATCTTATAAACTTGTGACCCTCTTTGAAATAAATATCATAAAATCTTATATATGTATTGTGGGGGTGAAAAGCCCAACCTAGTATATTGGGCCTTAGGCCCTATTCGAGGGCTACTGTTTGTCCGAAAAGATGAGAATACTTGAGAAGAAGCCCACGTGAAAGAAACATACTTGGAGATGAACGGGGGTGTAGTCCGAGGAGATGTTTAATTGTCCGAAGAGGCCATTATCCTCGGATTCCAAGAGGCTTGGTCAAATAGGTGTCTGGGAAGTTCAAGTAATCCTCCAAACAATTCTAATGATAAAGATGAACCTCAGGCACGCATGAGGATAGTAGGAACGGAGAAATATCTAGAAGACAAACTTCAACCACCACATTAAATGCACTGCATCTACTTTTCTGACCGTATTAATGTGGAGAAGACCCCTGAACAGTACAATCTCAGCTACCGCCACTCACACAAGGCTAAAGAAGATACATGATGGGACATGCACTCAAGTGGGTGTTTAGATGATGAACAAGTGGACGATGAAGATGAAGGGAGATGATGCTATATAAGAGGGGAGGCCTCTGATAAAAGGGGGATCGAGAAAAGAAAGAAAAAAGAAGAAAACATCTTTACTGTAGCTCCAAGAATTGTAACCAAAGTTCATTCAATAAAACTCCTTTTCGGACGTTCACTTTTGCCTTCGTCCAACCATGATTGCATGTTAGTTCATCCGTAAATACCATAATCAACTCGTTTAATTTACGTCCGGCCCAGCTCTTTCACCCACTCTCTACAAATTCATTGTTCAGGGTTCATTGGGCTCATAATTTGAACCTATTGGGCTTGGGCCACAAAAATTGACCCTACATGTATATATATATATATATATATATAGAGAGAGAGAGAGAGAGAGAGAGACAGAGAGAGAGAGGTTCAAGTTACACCTAATGTAGTTTTAAGTAATATTATATTACTCAATAATTTTTTATTGTAAGTGAATTTTGACAAATCTGCTATTGAATAACATTATCTTCGCCTCTATGCTTATACAATTTCAAGGTGATAAAAAATCTATAGTCATATCGTCAATCAATTGTTTAAATACAGGTTTTTGTAATTTAAAATAATGCATGAAATATGAGTTTATGGATTGACTGGTAAATAATATCTGATTGACATGAAAATTGGCATATATATATATATATATATATGTTAAGAATATATATATATATATATATATAGTTTTATGCAGTAAAAATTTTAAATTAAAAAAAAAATCAGCAATAAATTAAGAGCAAACCCAAAAGGGGCTACAAGCCTTCAAGAAATTAAAGATTATTCTTTTATTTCTATTCTAAGATAGTATTTTTAATTTTTTTTTTAATTTATCATTATATCTTTTTGAATTGTGTCAAATGCTGGTAAGTAAAACTAAAAATGAACAATCTTTCAACTTGTTTACAAAGAGTGTATTTATACTTACTCTTTTTTATTGCAACCATAAGATGATCATTTTCAATCATAAATATCGTCAAAACAATAATTCACAATAAAAAAGAATATGATTTTTTAAAGAATGATTTGGTTTTGTATATAAAAAAGAAATTATTGTGAAATTTTAGTACATAATTAATTATAGATTATATTTGAAATATAAAAGAAAACCAAATTCCATTTTGATAAACAATTGTTTTGAATGTATCGAAAAATCAATTAATTTGTCTTTTTTATTTTATTTATTTATTTTGTGAATATTGAATGGATACTGTTGAGTTTTCATTGGTACATTTAACATGGAATTTTTTAGTGTTTTTCCCATTCATGAATTATAAAATATTTTTACTCAGGCTTTGGTTGCCCAAAACTAAAGTCAGGATAGAATATCTGACTGAAGAATAATGTGTGGTTTGTCAATACTTGTCGATTAATAAAATACCCAATAAATTTTCCTGACATAGGTACTCCCTTGACTAGAGTCAATATATGGCTAATGTTGGGTCAAGTGGGCCATCTTTGTCTCCAGGCAAGAGATATCATTTTCATCAGAGTAGCAATGCGAACCACTCCCAAATCAATCTCCGTCTAAATGTGGCCTTTGGTCAAGAAACCCAGGCAAAAAGTGGTTGAATTTTAAAGCTTTAGCCATCACACCATTATATATCTCATATAGACTTTGATTTTTCTTAGTCGAGGTCAATCGTCTCAGCTGAATTTTACTTATGATTTATCTATGGGTTCCTCTTGCAAGACCAGTCTTGGTAAGTGAGAGTATTACTTACGGGTCACGCCAATAAGAAGTCACTTCAATCTTCTTTCTTTCTCCTTTTTCATTAGATAATTAACTTAAAAAAACATAAAAAACAAAAACATCATCTATTGATGTCTTATTCCTTTTTCGCTCAAGATTAAAAATAAACACTTGTCACGCTACGCTAAAATAGATGCATGTCCTGACACTTGTGTGTATAATTGC
>NW_027070708.1:20931-29991 GCF_002906115.3 Quercus suber | reverse complement strand
ATGAGTGATATATATTTATCATTTTAAAATATTATATATATATATATATATTAGCAGTAATCCTAAAACGGTACACCGATATTCAAAATATATCGTACTGCTGGTCAAATCGATACAGCCTCCGGTACGGTATTAACTTCCTTGAACCCAATACCTAATTAGACTTGTATTGTAGCGGCAATCTTTCCATTCAATGCACGAATCCCAATACGTGACTAAACAACAATGCATGGATCCTGGTACATGACTAACACACCAACTTGAAGGAGATGTTAGCTGCAAAGTTCTTCACTTTATCAACAATAAAGATCAAGAAGCTCCTTGGTCACAAAACTTTTGGCGTAAAGATGTAGTAGTTTCTTTAGAGAGAATGATGAATTAGGACACTTTTTGCATGTATTATTTTTGCATCATCTTATGACAGCCCTTAAAATAATCCTTATATATGTCTAAGGTTGTGAAAAAAGAAACTCTACACAAATACATAGGAATATGCATGTAATTAGATCTGAAAAGTCTGATTTCGTAATTCTCGACAAATACAACTTGTGTCAAGAATCTGTCGAGCTTCAACACTAATTCTCGATAGAAAAAATTCTGCCGAGCTTTAATGAGCTTTATTTACTTGTTTCTTTGTCAGATTTACATGACTTCAATACGTAACTTGAACACTTGTTTCTTGAAGTACTAAACTCATCTTACTAGATCTCCCAAATTACAAATAAAGTGCATTTTTTCAAAGGATTAGCCAATTAAATAAAATATGTCCATAACAAACATGTTGATGCATGTCGCATACACGGGGAAACTAATGTCACTAGTTGACATGGATCGAGACAATCATGTTGCGATAATCACGCATATAATATTACATAAATATGCATCTACGACAGTTGTCTTGAGTACATACCCACACCGCAAGGTCAAAAACACCCACAATTATGAGAGAGTTATTCTCCTACTCATGGGAGTCCATCATACAAAATGCACAATCATCCATAAACAAGAGCGCGCGCACACACACACACATATAGACACACATACATCATGCACAATGCAAACACACAAAATAAAAAAGCAAAGTAGACATCGTCAACATTCCAAGGATATGGCCCAATAAGGTACGGGAAAAGTAAATTAAATATTTCCATACCCAAGAAATGCGAACCAAGCAAGGTACAAAAAAGATAAAGGACACGTGCCTTCATCTATAGAGTATAGCCTAACAAGGTACAGGAAACGTAAATCAAGCATTATCATATCCCATGAATGCGGCTTGAAGCTAGACACAAGGAAAAGAAAGTCAAATACATGGTCCTAAATAAGAGGCTAAGAGAGAGAAAGAGATAACCACAAGGGGAAAGGGCTAAGCCCCCTAAATCTACAGAACATTGCCCTTTTTGGGCTTGCTTCTTCTCACTTGCATTTGTCATTTTAGCTGGCATCTTGAAAATTGTGTCCTCGCTCTAAGTGTGGACATGCAACAACAAAAGAAACACAAAGCCGATCGACAAGCCACAAAAAAGACAAAATAACAAAAGAAAGCACACAAAGGGGCAAACGAAGGAAAGCACCCAAAAAAGCAAACAAGCATGTTATAGGACACAAAAGCGACAAATAAGCATATTATCAAACAAACATGTTATCAAATAAAAGAGCAAAAAAGGGTGTCCTAAAAAGACAAATGTGAATGTGAGTTTGGATTAAGATCCATAGTTCCATTATATTGGAGTATGGAGTATGGAGTATATACTTTGGTGTATAATGTATACTATTTTAATTGTACGTTATGTATTTTATGATAAAATCATTGAATGTAGAAATAAAAATAAACAAGATTAATTATTCTCTCTTCTTTTGAAATATTTTAAAATTGACTAAATTTTAATATAAAAAATTGTTTATTTTGCCAAGCTGGGTTATTTTATGCAATGATAAAAGTATCAAGATAATTTTTTAATTTCCATATTTTATGCTTTTTTAATTTTC
Organism: Quercus suber; assembly: GCF_002906115.3. NCBI lineage: Eukaryota > Viridiplantae > Streptophyta > Magnoliopsida > Fagales > Fagaceae > Quercus > Quercus suber. Next base: position 28,002 of record NW_027070708.1, on the reverse strand, counting down.
TTGAAAATAAAGCCATAATACTTAATTAGTTCAATTTTGATAGCATCTTATGAAATTATAATAAGTTATTCACGTATAAAAGTAAAGAAATAATTTCACATATACAATTGTTCTTTATTCGCAATTTGTTTAAAGTTTATTTTATGGATTTTTTTGTAAATCCCAATCTTTTTTTTTTATATATATATATAAAATAAAAAAACAAACCTCAAAATTTTTTAAAGCTTTTGTATAAAATTTTAGTGCAATTATTTACTATTATAAAAAATCAGAATCCAATTTAATTTTTCATAATTTTTAATGCTAAATGAATTATTAAGTGAGAAAAACATAAAATTATAAATTATAAATCTTAAAACATCACAATTATTAACCCATTATTATTATTATTATTATTATTATACAAATAGTGGTTAAATAAACTTAAATTGAGAATTTCATAAATAATAATTAAAGATTTTTAACATTTGTTTCGTAATATAATATATATTTATTTTATAGATATATATTTTAAAATATACAAAATTATAATCATATTCATATATAAGCATAATTAAACTTTTATATACATTTAGTTATACTTATTTGTAAATGAAAATTTGTAAATAAATTCATAAGTTACAAACTAGTTCTTATTATAAATTTTAAGAGAAAATTTTGATAATTTTGATTGCTATGTTCCTATGTAAGATAAAAAAAAAAGTAAGTAATAAAAAATATCCTAAACTGTCTTGAAAGTAAGATATCGTGCACATATCAATCACAAAAACAGCAGTTTAAATCCCACTTTTTAAATGAAAATATCTGATTTAAATAACCTCTACAAACATATTAGTGCAGATATATATGATAACATTATATAAACCGATGTCAGAGGATGTGGGTTGAGAGTGCAACAATATTTAATAATACATGATCTGCTTCATATTATGCATGCATAATTATCAACTTCACAGCAGTGTAGGGGAGATATCCATGGAAAGGGATTGCCCAAGACATTGTCCATGTAATAGTGGGGATGGGTAGCATCCATCACCACAAACTGCATATCTTCTGAAGGCTTCCAGTGACGTTTTCTTTGATTTATGAACCAGTTGTTTATTTGCTTCAGATCCAAGCCTGTGGATTCTGCAAGAGCCAGCTTCTGCGACTCCTGTTAGTCACATGAGGTTGCTAAATAAGATGATGAACCAATCCCATATTTAAAAGCATTAGACTAAATGATTAAGTTCAACCTTTCCTTACTTAAGCTTATGGGACAAATAATAATTTATCATGATATTGGCAAGGGAAACAGTTTGAATCACGCTACCTCTCATTTAAAAAGTCACAATCCCACTCTGTTGGACTTCACTCATCAAGGAGAGTCTAACAAGTGGTTTTGTTTTTTTTTTCTAGTTTTTTTTTTTTTTTTTTTTTTTTTTTTAAACAAAACAGTTCTCCACAGACAAATTAATCTTGTTGATTAAACTTATGCACAACAACAATAATGGGCATTAACAAAGTCGTACAGTTATAGGTACCGATGGGTAAGGCCATTTGTAATGCCTGCTGCACCAATCCAGCAACTGTTGCCTGGCTTCTTTAGGCAGTTTCCCTTTCTTCCTTTTCTTCATGAATTCCTGCTTCAGACTGCCTAAATATCCACTGTACTTGCACAAAAGCTGACCTTTTAATTCTCAGTCCTCTGCCTGGGGATCAATGAAGTTGTTATTCACATCAACCTCTTCTTCAGAAGATACATTCCTATCCACAGCCTCGACACAGGCTTAATTATGACAGCAACAACTTGTAAGCACATTAACATGAAAATACGTTTTCATGACAAGTTGCGATCAGTAGTAATACATGCTTGGATTGCAGTTCTATAATCTGCTTTTGATCTAGCATTTTTAAATATAAAATAGTCCTAGAAGTCTTGGAAAGAATCCATAAATTCCATGCTAATGAATGAGCATATGAGTACCATGTGCGTATTTGCTTCCATCATGCACAAATCAAAGTGCTTAGAAATTCAAATGAAATAAACGGAAAATATTAGACTGAGACCATTTGTAATTATATCTTAACTACTACAAACTGATATAATAAATTTGTGCACCTAAATGAAATTAGAGGGAAACAGTGCTACTTAATTCATGTCTTTAGTAGTCATACATGAAAGCTCTTTTCTACAATCACAACAAAGTAAAGGAAAACTATATATATTATACTTGATTCATGTAGGCCAACTTTAGCATACATTTACATAGAGCTATTTAACCCAATTACAAACTTTAGCATCCATAATAAGGTAACAACAGAATCAGTTCATCCTATCCAAATTACAAGAATTTGTCTCTGCAAAAGTAAATATGGCCTTTATAGGTTATGTCATCAACTCAAAGGAGCCATCATATGAAAGTAATTAAAAACAAAAATAAGAGTATACAAAATGCATTCAAGCTGCAAAGACTTCCGGACAGGAGATGATATCTTAGAATTAAGAACCCTTTTATTTTCCCTTTTTAGCTATGTAGGCAGACTAACCATATATAATATGAAGGTTTGAAAAAAATTTAATGGACCTGAACATTCTGAATAAAAAATGACAGGTAGCCATGCAAAAACAAAACAAAATGATCAGTAAACTTCCTTTAATGCGAGAACCCACAAGGCTTGATATCAATTAAGAACAGTTTTGCTCTCCCTCACCATCCTAATCCTAGCAAAATGAAAGAACCTATGACACATCAAAAAATGAGACTACTAATTGGAAGTCAATATTGCAAGTTCGCAACAGTTTCAGGACAGATTGCAGCCACACTCTCAGCAATATACATAAGGGTATTCAACTATTAATTATAGGATATTAATACCATTATTGGCATTATAGCCACATATGCTTTAGGCACCAAAACTTAAAAATACTGATCAACAACTACCTGTTGTTGTTTTGCAAGCTGCCATCGTACAACACGATCACCAGCTAAAACCATGAAGCCCTTGTCTTCATCGTGAAAATTTGTCACCAGAATTATCAAGTCCTGACAAAGTCCTTCACCACAATACTTTACATCATTATACATACAAAGTTTGAAAATAGTAGCAACAGTTAAATTACTCTGCAAATTTCATCATAGGCAACAGGATAAAATTAAGAAGATGGCAAAACGAGAGAAAGAAGTCAAAATTGAAAATGAACAAGAAGTATATAACTATGAAACATTTGCTAAATGGTCACATAAGATTGATAAAAAATATACCTACCAAGAAAAACAATAAGGTTTATCTATAAAATATAAATTTCAATTTCAACAAACTCTGGAACTTCCAAAGAGAACATAGTTATTAGTATATTTATTAAAGGTGAGCATGCACGCGCGCACAAACACGCACTCAATAACTATTATATTTCTCCCAAGCAGCAAGATACCTGTAAATTTAAACATTAAATGTAACTGAAACTCCAAATGTACAAAACACACATCTTTAAACCTTGACAAACAGATAACAACAAAGCCTTAGTCCCAAGACTACAGGGATTTATATAGATTCATTCATGAAAAGTGACTAAATTTTATGCGGGCCATCAAACTATTGCAACCATCCTCCTTTGTTCGGGCTTTGGTCCCACTATCAACACTAGTTTCAAAACCTTAAAAACATGAATTCATAAAGATCCACAAACTCAAAAGCAATGAAGTGTGTGCCCAAGTTATATTCACATTTTCAAATACTGTGTTTTAAGGCAAATTGATTGGAATTGCAAAAGGTTATCATTTGGTGTTAATTAGGGAACAAAAATAGCGGAGAAGCTGTTTGGTTTGCAAAAAGCAAGAGATATGATACAGTTTCAGCTTATCTAAATTTCTTAAGCTAAGAAAGTAATAAAATGAAAATCGTGGCTGGTTACCAAACGAAGCAGAAGCTAGAGAGTAAAAGTGGTACCTAGTCAACGTCAGGATTACAATCTGGTCCGGAGATTGATCGCCGTTGATGCTGTAGCCGCCGGAGATTGTGTTTGGTTGCACACACACACGTATCTCTGTGTGTGCGCGCGCAGTAGATACGTGATTTTTGGTGAGGCAAAACGCAGTGTTTTGTTGGAGGACTGAGTAACGTGTGCAAAAAATAGCAAGTGTACTGCACACGATTAAGTTAACCCAACAAATACAAGTTAACTACACCACCTATTAAAAAAAATAAAATAAAAAAAACCTACACATACACATGCCATTTTTTCTTAAGTAATCATGCACAGTACAAATGTCATTTTTTACACATGTCACTTTGTAAAATAACAAGAACAGAAGGAAAGAGAGAGAAAACTCCAATTCTTATAAACCAGAAATTGATACAAATGAATCAAGTGAGTTTATAATTAACAACTAAGCTATATATATACCACTCTAAAACAGAGCATTACTCCAAGCTCTGTAACAAACTAACTAACTGTTTTATAACTAATCCACTAATTACATCTTGACAGCTGGCCTTCTCTTTAACTAATTTCTGGGCTCTCCCACACGTGCTGGCTGTGTGGCTTCATTAATCAAAACGCCCCGTTTTAGTTCTTTTATTTCCTTTGTCGTTTCACACTTCAGCCTTCCTTCTTTTCTGTCGTTTTTGATGCTGCCGTTTATGACTTCAATTCTTTTGTCTTCAACACTCCCCCTCAAGTCCAGAGTTTTAGGCTCTGAGACTTGAACTGATGAAGCTACCTGCAATTGCTCAGATTTCTCCTTTGTCAATTTAGGCTGAAAAATATCTTTCAGTCCTAGCTTCTCTAATAATCTCGCAAAAGATGAAACACCCAAAGCTTTAGTGAAGATGTCTGCAATCTGTGAATTTGTATTAACATGGAAGGTTTTAATCATTCCCTCCAAAATTTTGTCTCTCACCAAGTGACAGTCAACTTCTATGTGCTTGGTTCTTTCATGGAAGACCAGATTTGCTGCTATGTACAGTGCAGCTTGATTATCACAAAACATCATAGCTGGTCTGGAATGTTCAATCTTTAAGTCCTTCAACAGTTGCAAAACCCAAGTAATTTCACAGGCCACACTTGCCATAGCCTTATATTCTGCTTCAGCCAATGACCTGGACACAACTCCTTGTTTCTTTGACCTCCAAGAAATTAAGGAGTCTCCTAAATACACTGCATAACCAGTGAGGGACCTTCTTGTATCTGGGCATCCAGCCCAATCCGCATCACAGAAGACCTTGATGTGTAATACTGTGTTGCTTGGGCAGAATATACCCTTTCCTGGTGATCCTTTAATAAATTGAAGTACTCTGTGCACTGCCTTCAAGTGTGGTTCCCTTGGCTGAGATACAAACTGACTCAGCCTATGCACTGCATAAGTCAAGTTAGGCCTTGTCAAGGTAAGGTACAAAAGTCTTCCAATCAATCTTCTATACTGTCCTGGTTCCTCCAATAACTTGCCTTCATACTTTGATAACTTCAGATTTTGTTCCATAGGAAACTTGACAGGTTTGCTACCAATGAAATCAGTGTCCTTGAGAATTTCCAAAGCATATTTTCTTTGATTAAGACTGATTCCTTCATTAGTCCTAGCCACTTCTAAGCCCAGAAAATACCTTAATGAGCCTAAGTCCTTCAAACCAAACTTAGCATCAAGAACTCTCTTCAAATTGTTGACACAATCAATGTTATTTCCTGTCAAAAGTATATCATCAACATATACCAATAAGGCTGTGAATGAAGCTCCTTGTGTGTGAATGAACAAAGAGTAGTCAGACTTGGATTGGACAAAACCCATTTGTAGAATAGTTGAAGAGAATTTCCAAACCATTGTCTAGATGCTTGCTTGAGACCATAGAGACTCTTGTTCAGTTTACAAACCAAATTATGCTCCCCCTTGCTGTGAAATCCAGGTGGTAAGCACATGTAAACATCCTCAAGTAACTCCCCATGAAGAAAAGCATTATTAACATCCAATTGATGAAGAGACCACCCTTTCACAGCAGCCAATGACAAAACAATTCTAACTGAAACTGACTTGACAACTGGAGAGAAAGTTTCTGAATAATCCAGCCCAAGTTTTTGAGTGAAGCCCTTTGCAACAAGCCTGGCTTTATACCTCTCAATGGTACCATCAGGGAGGTATTTAACTCTGTAGACCCATTTGCAACCAATGGCTGACTTACCAGGAGGCAAAGAGGTTAATGTCCAAGTATCATTCACTTCTAATGCCTCAATTTCCCTGTCCATGGCAGCCCTCCACTCAGGAAAGTGCACTGCTTGCTGAAATGAAGTAGGCTCTGATGGAGGGGAAGAGGCAGCCATGACAAAAGAATGAAAAGTAGGTCCAAGATGTGAGTAACTCACATGATCTGAAAGGTCATAGGGCAGACCAGAACTGGTTGGTACTGACAGAATTGCAAGAGTAATCAGATAGGTATGAAGGAGTTTGTGGGACCTAGTGGACCTTCCAATAGGAACAATGGAACCACAAGACTGAGGAAGGGTAGGAATGGCAGATTCTGCAGAAACAAGGTCTGCAGAATTAGGTTCAGTGGAAACAAAATTAGGACTAGAAGTGGAATTAGAGTTAGGGATAGGTGAAGGAAGATGAGGAAGGGAGGAAGAGCAGGGAACAAAAACTGAATGAGCAGGATCTAAAGTGGAATGAAAACAAAAATTCCAAATAAAAACGAGAAGGCTGAGAACAATATGCATAGGGAAAATGTTTTCATAGAAGAAATGTCTCTTGAAATAAACTGAATTGGAGTAAGAAACAGGACTTTGTAACCTTAATGCCAATTAACCAAGAAACACACATTTATTGCCCTAGGTGCAAACTTGTGCCTATTATGAGATAAGGTGGAGTGAAACATAACCAGCCAAAACTCCTAAATGGACTAGATGGAAGATTAAGGCATTTCAAAACTTATATTACCTAAAAGTTTTGAAGGAATTCTGTTGATAAGATTGACAGCAGTTAGGATGCAGTCACCCCAAAAACATAAAGGAATGTGAGACTAAAATTTTAAAGCTCTTGCAAACTTGAGGATGTGTTGATGCTTCCTTTCAGCAATCCAATTCCACCGAAGCTCATTCCACAA
>NW_027070708.1:0-13212 GCF_002906115.3 Quercus suber | reverse complement strand
AAAAAAAAAGTTAAAAGCTAGCTAAATAATACAATAAAACTCGTGAATATTACCAAAAAGTGCAATGAGACTCATAAATAGTACCAAAATAAAGTTAAAAATTCAAATAAGCAGAAACTTGCATCACATTCAAAAGCCTCTAAAGTTCAAGGCAGGCTCATTTTCACTTAAGAGTCCCTCATCAAGTAGTTGAGGATATGCTTGAAAATTTGACTATTCTACCAACACATTGGAAATCCCACATATATTTTATATCATTGTTCACCATATCCGAAAGGATCATTACTAGGTTGAGATAGACCATTAGATCACTTGGGACTGTTACTTGCTATTGGCAACTTGCAATAAAAAGTTTATTGATAGGATTCAATTGAATTATGGAACCCAAATTCTGATCCATTTCATTGCCAACTCTCTTACAGTTTTCCACCGTATTTCTTTTCACCCTCATTTTCACAAACATTGGGTAAAACTATAATCCATATTCATTCATTTTTCTTCCTTCTTTTTTAAATATTGTTTTCAATTCTAAATATTTTGTATTTCTTTCTAAGCTTTAAATGTTTTTTTATAATGCATAAGCATATCAATGTTTGTGAAAGTGCCCAAATGGTTTTTCTTATATAAATTTTTGTTCTTGGTTCATAATTTCTCTAGGACTTGGATATTTTACCTTTGCTTGGTTATTTAATAGGTTATAATGATTTTTTTTTTATGCATTTGGATTTAGTTAGCTTCTTGCCATGGCAATAGCTATACTCAGTCATGCTTGGCCAATCCTTGCATTTTTTGGATAATGTCTAGATTCTGTTCTTTTCTTTTCTTTTTTAAATGAAAAAAAGGGTTTAGGCCCTTCAGGGTGACTTGGCTGAATTGGTTTTAATGCATGCATTACTGAAATGTTTTAGGTTCCCATTGTTTTTGTTAGGTTCTAAATATTTAGGATTAACAATTTAGTTTCCAAATATTTGTATGTTGGCAAACTGAGAACAAAAACATGTCTAAATTAGGTGTAAGACATTGCTTAAGTTTGTTCAAGTCAAGTTTCAAGAACTGCCATGTTGTAGAAAGAAGAAGCAAGCCTCTGTGAAGCTCGATCGATCAAAAGTTAGGTTCGACCGATTGAAAACTGTATTCTACAAATTTTATATCAGGCCCAAAACTTGCGAAAACGTCTAGGGTTTCAATCCAACACTACCTAGTATAAAAGGAAAACTCTAATCACGTTTTAGAAGCCCTTGGAAGTTTTGTTAGTTACTTCTGTGAGATTTATTAGGTTTTTGTACCTTCTAACTCAACAAGCATCTACCAGAACAAGATCTACAATCAAGAGTTATCTACAATCAAGAGTTGGAGGAAACAAGTAGCTACACAAAGATCTACTACTGATGGTGATTTGAAACCTTTAAGTGGGATCTCAAAGTCACAAATGAAGAGTATGTGTTCAACAAATTCAAGATAGAAGAGTTCGTGGAGTCGAAGTTGCACATGGTCGTGTTAGTAAGTTCTATATGAGCTAGCTTTAGATTTAGGGTTTAAATCTATTGTAATCTTTCATTCTATTATAGTGAAATTGTTTACCTTGAAGATAGTTAGGTTAAATCCTCCCTAGGTTTTTACCTTGAACCGATTGGTTTCATTGGTTTTTCTAACTCATCATATTACTGTCTTCTTTACTTTTCCATACCAAGTAATATGTTTGTGTGTGTTTAACCTAGATCTCATAATTAACCGAAGTAAATACTTGGCTAATTCATTAGGGTAAACTAATCTATTTTAAAAGGGTCTAAACAAACAAACATTTTTATTCTTCCATATTATGTGGCAATAGTTGTTGTTAATGATACAAAATGCTTGTTCTATTTTGTTTCCTTATTCAATGTTATGAATTCCATTATGTTCCAGTCGAACAGACGAATTTCTCTATCGGTATACAATTCGGAACCGGAATACCATTTGGTCCGCTTCAGGTAAAAATCTGGCTAGTTTCAGGGCATTTCGATCATTCCGGTGCATTTTGGCAAATACCGGCCAAAACTAAAGATTCGGCCGATATGTGTTTTTTGTTTGCTTCACACTTCACAGCTCACAGAGATCGAAGAAGAAGAATAAGAAAGATAAGATTCACATTAGATGGAAGAGAAGAAGAAAAAAAAAAAAAAAAACAAAACAAAAATTCAAGTCATGGACAAAACTCAAGTGCTGCCATTAAAACTCACTTCTTCAAGCTTGTGTCTCTGCCACTTCCGGAGAGAAAAAGTGAGAGTGTGAGACTTTTACGAGGCTTTGAATAAAAAGCTTTGGAATGTGAATATTTATGAGTCCAATGCACATGGGTAGTTGGTACTTGGTGGGAGTGGAGCTTCCAAGAAACTTCATGATTCTAATTCAAAGTATCCCAACACGTTCACTTATTCACAAAAAGAAACCCAAATTTGAATATTTTTTAAAATAACCAATTTAATTCCCTTTATTATGAATTTCTTTTTAAACCACTATATAAAATGCATTCATTTATTTTATAGCACTTGACTCTATAATAGCAATTAGTAAATATTTATTTTATTAATGACTAGATAATAATACTAATATATATATATATATATTAGTAATACTGAAACGGTAATTTAAATCACTTTCATGTTCCATAGTCACCTCCATGAACATTAACATCTAGGCTTGTTTGTTTTGTGTGTGTGTGTGTGTGTGTTTTTACCATATTATTACTCTTATTATATTCTATAAATAATTGAACTGATATTTGGACTTAAAGATTACATTTTAGTTGAAATATGTACTTATAAGTTATAACTTTAAAACCCTTTCTACCAACAAAGAAAAAACCTTAAAAACCCTTAATAATTCGTATGGATTTTTTATTATACACACACACACACACACACACGTGTGTGTGTATAACGATATGTCAAATAGGCTGGTACCGAAACATTCCGTTCCAATGGACAAACCAAAACGGGTGCTGAAATGGTATTCATAACATTGCTCTCATTATGTTTTGTTTATGTTTATTTATGCAAGAGTCATCTATATCTAAAATGGATTTTTCTTTTTCTTTTAAAGTACATGTTGATGATAGGTGGAGTAGTTACTGGACTGCAAAAGGGGACTCAATTACACAGCCAGTAGTTGCCTGCTTCTCAGGCTTGTGGCTCCATGTTACATCCATTAAAATTGTCTCTGCTTTTGAATTGATTTTTTTTTCTTTTTTTGTCTTTGCTATTTTTTTTTTTTACATAATCTTCAACAAGTCAGTTGTTCTTTTTTTTTTTTTTTTTTTTTTTTTGGTTAGCTGATTTCTTCTCTTGTATATTTCTTTTTTTCTTGACAAAAGTAGCTCTATTTTTTTTTTCTGGGTCCCTAATAAGTTTTATTGCCACATTATTACCTTTTTGGAATAAGCTCAACCCCTTTTCCTCAAAACTCAGATTCTAATTTTTTTTTAAGTTTAAAAGAAGAGATAATTTCCAAATGTATACACATTATTTGTACAAATGTTTATAATAAATTGGGTAAAGTTCCATTTAGTTTTCCTCATTTAAATTTTAACTAATCATTTGTTTGTTTTTCTGGACTTCTCTAATTGAGCAGAAATTGACAATTTCATAGAACTATATATTTGTTTTAAGTTTCAATATTGGGTATCATTTCTTCTTTAAACTCTTGATATAATTGCCTTGTCTTGTTCTTATTTTCTTCTTTTTCAACGTTTCGACATATGATTTGGCTCCATTTTATCTTTTGTAATTCAGATCCTTACGTGAACACTAATCCTAGAACAATTTCTCTTTTGATTGATAGAGAAACAGATTCTATAGAGAGAATTGAGAGAATCCAAGAAATGGAAAATTGTATTATCACACACTAATGATTGATTACATGATTTAAGCCAAAACTAACTAACTTTCTAATGAACTAATCACAGTTGTACACGTGGCATCTAATCAGAATTAACTCGCCACTAATGCTATATACTGAGCTACAAGTAGTTTTACAAAACTTATGCTAAACTACATGTTGTCTTCTGCTATTTGTGCTGCTCCTCCTTCTGCTCTGTACCTTCTGCCTTTACATTGACCACAGGGAAGTTTATGTGTTAGGTGATTGCGGTGAGGTATAAAACTTCATTCTCTAATTACCTTGTTTTGTTAGTTTTATGGTATAAATGTATGTCAATGTTATTTTCCTACTTACTTTAACACACTTTGATGAGGTTTATAAATTCTTGGAAGATTGGTCCTCTTTATGTTCTAAATGGATTCTATGGACTATGATGACAAAAAAGTTGTCAAAACTGCTTAAGTAAACATGTTGGTTGGTGTCAACGCCTTGCGACGGTCAACCCCCATCGCGAGGATGCTCACCGCACGCCAAAGTGCATGGTTTGGAAGCTCGGGTGTTGTAAAAAAGGATAAACCTTTGGTGTGTGACTTGAAATAAGTCAATTTTAACCTATTATTACCAAAGGTAAGTGAAGTAGCTACCAATCATTGGGTTTTTTAGAATGTGCGATTAGTCACCTGACTCTAATTGATTTTATTACCAATCTCAAGCTAAGATCCTAATCTAAAACAAACGGGTAAAATTTTTTATTCTTGAATTCAAAAGTCTAGTTACGTGTAGGGAAGGTGTTAGGCACCCCTCAACGCCTGTCTGGAAATAGTCATTCTTTTTTGTAAAATCTTAATTTTCGTACATTGGCAGTTAAAAACAAACTATTGGCGTTAGCTTTCGAGGCTTTAACAGAATTAGGCTTTGAGGTTTGATTTTGGAAGGGGTGCGATCTTGATCGATAATTTGCTACCATATTTGGAATTGTTGCCAAATTTCCACAACAAAATTAGGCAACATTTTGCCTCTGGTGCATCATAGCACACAAAACACTATTCTCACCAAGCTTTTGCTGTGGGAATACGGCAAACAAAGGTGCCCTGTTTTCACGCGCGAAAATCTGGTAGAGTTTTGTGTTTGTTTTGCGCCTGTGTATACGGCGCGCATCAACATTGTTAGGTTAAAATGAATTGACTCCTTGTTAATTAATTAATAACTCAAGTTAATTAATTAAGTTCAATTACATGCAATGGTGTGGTAGCACAAACAAATCATCAATTAAACTAAATGCGACGGAAAATAAATTTGACACAAGTGATTTGTTTACGAATGGGGAAAACCACCAAGCAAAACCCCACCGAATGATTTTAAGGTCACCACTCTCAAGAATCCATTATTATCAATCACAAGCAGTTACAAGTATAAGGAATCTTACCAAACCCTTTGACCTATCCCAAAATACCAACCTACAGTTGAACCATTACCCCAATTAAGGAAGTTAGTACCGTACCGTATCAGCCGGTATATCTCGTTCCTGTGGATAAAATGGTATTGAAACACTCTTAAATTGTACCGTTCAAAATACCGGTCTATACTGGACTATGCCGGGCGTATCAGCGAATATCGGCCATTTTAGGCGGAAAGTAAAAACTGGCCGGTACAAAAAGCTTCATAAAATAAAATAAAATAAAATAAAATAAAAAATAAAACACACACACACACCACAAAAAACAAAACATAGAAGTACTAAATGGCTCACACGCCTTTAGGCCCAGCACCACTTTGTTGGTCATTGTTAACATTTAGCTAGTTATTCCTTCATCTTCCTCCTTGAGTTTCGGCTGTTCACTTCCCTTCTTTTTTTCTCTTCTTCTTATCTGTTGTTTAGACTACAGCTGCACCCCCCTTGGTCCTTTTGTTTTGTGTGGTTCTTGTAGTCTTATTTTGTGTGTACTGACACCACACGTGTAGACATTGATATTATAAACAAGTTTGAAATTTCAATGACATCTTTTATTTCAAATTTTCAACCATTGTCACTCACTAGTTTTATATTTTTATTAATTAATAGGCTGATATGTGAGCTAGAGATAAACAATAACTTGCCGCTCTAGTACTCACCCACCTACCGTCACATAGGGGGATATATATATATATATTTGTGTGTGTGTGTGTGTGTGTGTATTATATTATATAACTACAATGGTACACACTAAAATATATTATATTATATTCACTTCCCTTCTTTTTTTTCTCTTCTTCTTATTGTTGTTTAGACTACAGCTGCACCCCCCTTGGTCCTTTTGTTTTGTGTGGTTCTTGTAGTCTTATTTTGTGTGTACTGACACCACACGTGTAGACATTGATATTATAAACAAGTTTGAAATTTCAATGACATCTTTTATTGCAAATTTTCAACCATTGTCACTCACTAGTTTTATATTTTTATTAATTAATAGGCTGATATGTGAGCTAGAGATAAACAATAACTTGCCGCTCTAGTATCACCCACCTACCGTCACATAGGGGGATATATATATATATATATATATTATATAACTACAATGGTACACACTAAAATATATTTACGTTGTTGGTTTCTCTTTTTTCTTTTTTTTTTTTTTTTTTTTGATGAATTTTTTGGTTTCTCTAAAGTATATATTATTATTGTTGTTATTGATTAGATGAGTGATATATATTTATCATTTTAAAATATTATATATATATATATATATATTAGCAGTAATCCTAAAACGGTACACCGATATTCAAAATATATCGTACTGCTGGTCAAACCGATACAGCCTCCGGTACGGTATTAACTTCCTTGAACCCAATACCTAATTAGACTTGTATTATAGCGGCAATCTTTCCATTCAATGCACGAATCCCAATACGTGACTAAACAACAATGCATGGATCCTAGTACATGACTAACACACCAACTTGAAGGAGATGTTAGCTGCAAAGTTCTTCACTTTATCAACAATAAAGATCAAGAAGCTCCTTGGTCACAAAACTTTTGGCGTAAAGATGTAGTAGTTTCTTTAGAGAGAATGATGAATTAGGACACTTTTTGCATGTATTATTTTTGCATCATCTTATGACAGCCCTTAAAATAATCCTTATATATGTCTAGGGTTGTGAAAAAAGAAACTCTACACAAATACATAGGAATATGCATGTAATTAGATCTGAAAAGTCTAATTTCGTAATTCTCGACAAATACAACTTGTGTCAAGAATCTGTCGAGCTTCAACACTAATTCTCGATAGAAAAAATTCTGTCGAGCTTTAATGAGCTTTATTTACTTGTTTCTTTGTCAAATTTGCATGACTTCAATACGTAACTTGAACACTTATTTCTTGAAGTACTAAACTCATCTTACTAGATCTCCCAAATTACAAATAAAGTGCATTTTTTCAAAGGATTAGCCAATTAAATAAAATATGTCCATAACAAACATGTTGATGCATGTCGCATACACGGGGAAACTAATGTCACTAGTTGACATGGATCGAGACAATCATGTTGCGATAATCACGCATATAATATTACATAAATATGCATCTACGACAGTTGTCTTGAGTACATACCCACACCGCAAGGTCAAAAACACCCACAATTATGAGAGAGTTTCATGTTGCGATAATCACGCATATAATATTACATAAATATGCATCTACGACAGTTGTCTTGAGTACATACCCACACCGCAAGGTCAAAAACACCCACAATTATGAGAGAGTTATTCTCCTACTCATGGGAGTCCATCATACAAAATGCACAATCATCCATAAACAAGCGCACGCGCGCGCACACACACACATATAGACACACATACATCATGCACAATGCAAACACAAAATAAAAAAGCAAAGTAGACATCGTCAACATTCCAAGGATATGGCCCAACAAGGTACGGGAAAAGTAAATTAAATATTTCCATACCCAAGAAATGCGACCCAAGCAAGGTACAAAAAAGATAAAGGACACATGCCTTCATCCATAGAGTATAGCCTAACAAGGTACAAGAAACGTAAATCAAGCATTATCATATCCCATGAATGCGGCTTGAAGCTAGACACAAGGAAAAGAAAGTCAAATACATGGTCCTAAATAAGAGGCTAAGAGAGAGAAAGAGATAACCACAAGGGGAAAGGGCTAAGCCCCCTAAATCTACAGAACATTGCCCTTTTTGGGCTTGCTTCTTCTCACTTGCATTTGTCATTTTAGCTGGCATCTTGAAAATTGTGTCCTCGCTCTAAGTGTGGACATGCAACAACAAAAGAAACACAAAGCCGATAGACAAGCCACAAAAAAGACAAAATAACAAAAGAAAGCACACAAATGGGCAAACGAATGAAAGCACCCAGAAAAGCAAACAAGCATGTTATAGGACACAAAAGCGACAAATAAGCTTATTATCAAACAAACATGTTATCAAATAAAAGAGCAAAAAAGGGTGCCCTAAAAAGACAAATGTGAATGTGAGTTTGGATTAAGATTCATAGTTCCATTATATTGGAGTATGGAGTATGAACATAAGTCATTCGCATAGCTACCTATACAATTACTTTGGTGTATAATGTATACTATTTTAATTGTACGTTATGTATTTGATGATAAAATCATTGAATGTAGAAATAAAAATAAACAAGGATTAATTATCTCTCTTTTTTCTTTGAAATATTTTAAAATTTGACTAAATTTTAATATAAAAAATTGTTTATTTTGCCAAGCTAGGTTATTTTATGCAATGATAAAAGTATCAAGATAATTTTTTTAATTTCCATATTTTATTGCTTTTTAATTTTCTTGAAAATAAAGCCATAATACTTAATTAGTTCAATTTTGATAGCATCTTATGAAATTATAATAAGTTATTCACGTATAAAAGTAAAGAAATAATTTCACATATACAATTGTTCTTTATTCGCAATTTGTTTAAAGTTTATTTTATGGATTTGTTTTGTATAATCCCAATCTTTTTTGTTTTATATATATATATAAAATAAAAAAACAAACCTCAAAATTTTTTTAAAGCTTTTGTATAAAATTTTAGTGCAATTATTTACTATTATAAAAAAATCAGAATCCAATTTAATTTTTCATAATTTTTAATGCTAAATGAATTATTAAGTGAGAAAAACATAAAATTATAAATTATAAATCTTAAAACATCACAATTATTAACCCATTATTATTATTATTATTATTATTATACAAATAGTGGTTAAATAAACTTAAATTGAGAATTTCATAAATAATAATTTAAACGATTTTTTACATTTGTTTCTAATAAATATATATTTATTTTATCAGTAATTATATATTTTAAAATATACAAAATTATAATCATATATCATATATAAGCATAATTAAACTTTTATATACATTTAGTTATACTTATTTGTAAATGAAAATTTGTAAATAAATTCATAAGTTACAAACTAGTTCTTATTATAAATTTTAAGAGAAAATTTTGATAATTTTGATTGCTATGTTCCTATGTAAGATAAAAAAAAAAAGTAAGTAATAAAAAATATCCTAAACTGTCTTGAAAGTAAGATATCGTGCACATATCAATCACAAAAACAGCAGTTTAAATCCCACTTTTTAAATGAAAATATCTGATTTAAATAACCTCTACAAACATATTAGTGCAGATATATATGATAACATTATATAAACCGATGTCAGAGGATGTGGGTTGAGAGTGCAACAATATTTAATAATACATGATCTGCTTCATATTTTGCATGCATAATTATCAACTTCACAGCAGTGTAGGGGAGATATCCATGGGAAAGGGATTGCCCAAGACATTGTCCATGTAATAGTGGGGATGGGTAGCATCCATCACCACAAACTGCATATCTTCTGAAGGCTTCCAGTGACGTTTTCTTTGATTTATGAACCAGTTGTTTATTTGCTTCTGATCCAAGCCTGTGGATTCTGCAAGAGCCAGCTTCTGCGATTCCTGTTAGTCACATGAGGTTGCACCAAATAAGATGATGAACCATCCCATATTTAAAATCATTAGACTAAATGTTTAAGTTCAACATTTCCTAACTTACGTATGGGACAAATAATAATTTATCATGATATTGGTAAGGGAAACAGTTTGAACCACGCTACCTCTCAAAGTCACAAATCCCACTCTGTTGGACTTCACTCACCAAGGGAGAGTCTAATAACTGGTTATTATTTTATTTTTATTTTTTTGAAACAAAACAGTTCTCTACAGACAAGTTAATCTTGTTGATTAAACTTACGCACAACAACATTAATGGGTATTAACAAAGTCGTAGGGTTATAGATACCGATGGGTAAGGCCATTTGTAATGCCTGCTCCACCAATCCAGCAACTGTTGCCTGGCTTCTTTAGGCAGTTTCCCTTTCTTTCTTTTCTTCATGAATTCCTGCTTCAGACTGCCTAAATATCCACTGTACTTGCGCAAAAGCTGACCTTTTAATTCTCGGTCCTCTGCTTGGGGATCAATGAAGTTGTTATTCACATCAACCTCTTCTTCAGAAGATACATTCCTATCCACAGCCTCGACACAGGCTTATGACAGCAACAACTTGTAAGCACATCAACATGAAAATAGGTTTTCATGACAAGTTGCAATCAGTAGTAATACATGCTTGGGTAGCAGTTCTATATCTGCTTTTGATCTAGCAGTTGTAAATTGACAATAAAATAGTCCTACAAGTCTTGGAAAGAATCCATAAATTCCATGCTAATGAATGAGCATACGAGTACCATGTGCATATTTGCTTCCATCATGCACAAATCAAAGTGCTTAGAAATTCAAATGAAATAAACAGAAAATATTAGACTAAGACTACTTGTCATTATATCTAACTATTACAAACAGATATAATAAATTTGTGCACCTAAATGAAATTAGAGGGAAACAGTGCTACTTAATTCATGTCTGTAGTAGTCATACATGAAAGCCCTTTTCTACAATCACAACAAAGCAAGGGAAAACTATATATATATATTATACTTGATTCATGTAGGCCTACTTTAGCATACATTTACATAGAGCTAGTTAACCCAATTACAAACTTTAGCATCCATAATAAGGTAACAACAGAATCAGTTCATACTATCCAAATTACAAGAATTTGTCCCTGCACAAGTAAATATGGCCTTTATAGGTTATATCATCAACTCAAAGGAGACATCATGTGAAAGTAATTAAAAACAAAAAATAAGAGTATACAATATGCATTCAAGCTGCAAAGACTTCCAGACAGGAGATGATATCTTAATAAAAATAAGAGTATATGAAGTGCAATAATCTAAGCACTAGAAAGATGCTCCGAGCGAGATACATATGGTAACTGGTGCTAATTAGCTGAATAACTTCGGTGGATTAGAAAGTGGAGGAATCAATTGTCTAAGAAATAATCTTCAATCAACTATTTTTCAAAAGAAAGAAAGAAAAAGAAAAAAAAGTCACTTTGTTCGATCTGATGGGGGAGATTGACCTCCCTGGATTGTTTCTTAATCATAATTTAAAAGACTATCAGCAATAAATTTAGAAAAATACGGAGGGAAAAAAAGGAGCCGTGCCCCCATTCTAATTTATTACATTAGTAGCTTAAGAAGTCAAACTCCTGCATATAATCTGAAGCACATATACAGTTTCCAAGTGAGTAGCTCAAGGCCATCTCCTACACAGGAAAAAGTTGACTTAATGATACCACCATATACGCCCCAAAATTAGAGTTATTGACAAATATTTTCTATCAGCCTACACACACAATACGTGCACACATGCACATGCACAAAAGCTATTGTGGAAGTAGCGTTCCCTTCAACAAACCTTTGTCTATACATGTTTGCAAATAGCCTCTTGATATTCTCCCTATAACTATTGATATCCTCCACCGTATTGAAGGCCCTTCATTGATTTGCACCAAAATTACATATGCATGGTTTTGATCATTTTTAATTAAGTCCAATGAAAGCCAGCAACATGCCTTTTCCAAGCCAGCATGCATCACAAAATTATAGACCCAACATGGGAGTTAGAACAATGATTAAATTTGCCATTTCTTATATCAATTTAAACTTTTGGTACAAGTGGAAATTAGTCCGAGTTCAAACCCTATCTTCACTTTACCTCTCATTTAAATTAATAAAATAAAAAGACGATATGTTGGGTCCCACTTACTGAAGAGGAGCCTAGGCTCACAACAGGGTAAGTGTTAGAATGATGATTATATTCATCATTTCCTGTCAGTTTTAACTTTTGAGACAACTTGTAGTTTATTAATGGGAACCCCATAAATTTCTGTAGAAAAGAAAAATAAAATATTTAAAACTTAGAATATTATTTCATGCTCTCCAAAGTTGTCAAAATCGGGATCCTACGTAGGATTGTTGAAGGTAGGTGGAATCGTAACTCGTAAAATCCTACATATTTTCAGATTTTAAGCAAAAAACACATTGATAATTTCTTTGTATGTTGAATAATCACGTAAATTATAAATTCATCCATAAAAAAACTTAGATTTGCATCATATGATGTAATTTGCATGTCATACATCACTAAGTCTATGCTAACGAAAGAAATATATTTAAGTTTTGGCCCAATGTATCTAAAAAGTTCAATAAATATTTAATTAGCAACCAAATACCAAAATATTTATCAAAACATATGGAAAATATTTCTAAGTTCTAAGTTCCAAATTTGAAATCCAAAATAAGTTAGCAAATGGAAACTAGCTAACTACAATATGAAATCCAAAATCAACATGAATATTAAGATAAAGTGAATATTTAATTATTCCCATTTTAAGGTTCTTATAACCATCGTCCTAAATTCTTAATCATCATCATCCATTTCATCATCTACGTAGACATTATATATTTGTATACTAGAGTTGTAAAAAACATCAAGATACAATTTTACACTCAATTATTCAAGTTATACCATTCAGCAACAATTAAAGAGCATGCTTAAAAAGATCAATCAATCAATATACAAATACAAGCATAACTGATAAAATTACATAAAAAATTTTTGTAATATTAGAATACAAATTAGTATATTGATCAAACAAATTATAGCTTAAAATGCAGCAAAGCCAAGTCAAATTCTTCATTTAGAAATGATGAAGCATTCTTTCATTTTGATTACAAGTGAACTAGAAACTAGAAAATATTTGCTTAGGTTGACATAATTTTATAAAATAAAAAATAAAAAGTCATACCATCACAACATAAAAAAATAAAAAAACTCTTTAAGCTTCATCTGAACAAAAAATTTATCCCATTAAAAAAAAAAAAAAAACAAAACAAAACAAAACAAAAAAATTATGATTTTGGTAGGTCAGTAG
>NW_027070707.1:28885-30294 GCF_002906115.3 Quercus suber | reverse complement strand
ATTATTATTATTATTATTATTATTATTATTATTATTAATGTGAAAAAGGGAGATAGCAAAACAAGATAATATGATGGACCTCCATTTTCACTCTCTTCCTTATCCGACTGAGCACACCCTCCATGCTTGTCCATATTGCTATTGCTCAAATTTGGCATACTACCACATTCTATCTGTAAATGACCCTGCATATTTTGCATGTATGCACTCTCAGCTTCCTAGTAAGGTGTCGTACAAGAGCTCCAGACAAGAGGTGGCAAAACATGCATTCTCTATGTGAAACTTCATGAAGCCAAGCTAGAATGGAAAAAAGAAACTTTTCTCTCTAGAAGTGGCCTTACTCTATTCCATGGATCCAGGATACTCTATTCTAACAACTTCTTTATTTTCATGTCAACTGTACAATCCGTGAGTCTTCAAATAAAAGGAAATGGGAAACATTTGATAGTTAGCAAGTTGGAATGGAAATTCTTAATACTTTCTTTGGTTGTAAAATACTGAAAGGAGACTGACATCTGAAAAAGTGATAGATGCTAGCATAATGTGTATATTCATCAACTGAAAACAATAATTCCCTCACAAGGCACAGCATATATATTACAAGCTTTATTTATTTTTATTTTTTAAGAAATGTACAACATGAAAAGGTACTTACTGAGGATGACTCCCTTTCTCACTGCATTTGATATTTTTCTGCATAGAAGCTACACAATCATTTGAATGATTTCTTGCTGCATTATTTTGAGACGTGCCTTCAACTTTTTGATGTGGAGCAATTAATTTCTGACGAACACATCCATCAGTCAGCTGTAATAAAGATATTTAAAAAAATGGTTGAGTTCACATGTTGATTTGTATGCCACAACAAAACAAAGAAACATAACAAATCCAAAAAAATTGAGCATAGTTAAAGGATAGAAACATACAGTTTGCCTTCTCCATACATGCTCCATGACTAAGAGCATCTCCAACAACTTAGGCATCCCTCAAATCCTAGCCATAATAGAGAATTTGAACAAAAAAATGAGCTCCAACAGATTAGGCATATTTCTTTTTTTTTTTGGCTTATGAACAGTAGCCCATCAAACCTGATGGGCTACTGTTCATTAGGCATTGAATATTTTGAATAAACTATTATACCCACCCCCTTTTATATTAATTCTTTCTTTCTCTCCCACATTTCTTTTTCTTTGTCCTTCTCTCCGTGGCTTTCTTCTTCTTCTTTTCTCTCATCCTTTCATTCACTCTGTTTCTTTTTTTTTCTCTCCATTCTTCTTCGCTCGTCTCCGGCTCTGCTCTTCTCTGCCTACAACCCAAGAAGCAACCCCCACAACCCAAGCCATTACTTCTTTTTTTCTCTCCGAGTCCCCACATCCACTCTTCTCCGCCCACAACCCAAGAAGTCGGCT
>NW_027070707.1:0-12371 GCF_002906115.3 Quercus suber | reverse complement strand
TGCTTCGTTTGAAGTTTGAACCAATTGAAGCTGTATAGCAGCTTACATACTATATGGATTTGGCTCACGAGATATGTTGAAACCCAGTAATTTAAACAAAGGCAGTGAGTGACTTTTAAGACAGAATGACAAGGCTCTAGAGCATTTACTGAGATCTGAAAAAGATTGGTAATCTATTCCAAATGTAACATAGTTGGTCATGTTTATAATGCTCTAATGCCCAGTTTGTCTTGGCAATTTTTGTTCACTATTGCTGATATTTATTCAGATTTAGAAAGATCCTTCAACCTACTGAGACCATTGTTTAGCATCCCTTAATGCTTAGTTTTGCTGCTTGTTGAAAGCTGTGATACACTGACACTTGCAACTAGCCATAAAGAACTATTTGGGTATTGAGACTAATAACAATGGGCTTGACACTGTATTTCTTTATTTTTTTCCATGGAAAGAAATTTTGGTATCTTGTGTCGATCATTGTCTTTTTTTCCTGGACATACTTGTTTCAATTGGTTGCAATAGTACTTTATGCTTTTTATACAATGTCCGGTATGGGCTGAGTTCAGGTTTATATTGTCAACTCTTATGAGGGAGCAATTGTTCCATCAGTCCATGCTAAATCAATCAGGTCTCCTATTTAATACTCGACCCCTTTTTTTTTCTTCTTATCCTTTTTGTATTGTGTGATCCTACGTGAAAACTTGGCTCTTATACTGGATGCTTCTCTTAGGCTTTGTTCTTCTCATTTTTATATATTTGTGTGAGACATTATCTGATGTGGTTATACCCCTGGTTAGGTTCCTTTGCTCAAGTAATATTAACTTGCTTATTTGTTAAAATAATTCTCATCTTTTTTGCATTAAATAGACTTAAATTGTTTTTATCAGGTATTCCCTGCACCAGCTGATAGAGAAAAAGTGAAATCTTGTTTGTCTGAATTGAGTGATATGAGCAACACTTTCAAGCAAGCTCTGAATGCTGGCATGGAACAGCTTGTGGCAACTGTGACACCTCGAATCCGTCCAGTGTTAGATAATGTAGCAACCATCAGTTATGAACTGTCAGAGGCTGAATATGCAGACAATGAGGTGAATGATCCATGGGTTCAGAGGCTTCTTCATGCCGTTGAGATAAATGTGGCATGGCTTCAGCCACTAATGACTGCCAGCAACTATGACTCATTTGTTCATTTGGTCATTGACTTCATCGTTAAGAGGCTCGAAGTGATCATGATGCAGAAAAGGTTCAGTCAACTTGGAGGCCTTCAGCTCGACAGAGATGCAAGGGCATTGGTTAGCCATTTCTCAAGCATGACTCAGAGGACTGTTAGGGATAAGTTTGCTCGTATTACTCAAATGGCTACAATCCTCAACTTGGAGAAGGTTTCTGAGATTCTAGATTTCTGGGGTGAGAACTCGGGACCTATGACCTGGAGATTAACCCCAGCCGAAGTTAGGCGTGTACTGGGTCTCAGGGTTGATTTTAAACCTGAAGCAATTGCTGCTCTTAAGTTGTAGTTCCCATTTGTCTAGTCCCCTCCCTCCCTTCATATTTTTTTATTATTGTTATTAGTATCATTTTTCTTGGTCTTTGCTCAGCAGAATGAAATACTCTCAGTATCCTCATGCTACATTGCCTTGAGTTCATTTGAACTTCAAGAAGTGTGGAAGCATAATTATGCAGCAAATATGGGAATTTTGCCTTTACAATTTTTTTTGTCTTGATTACTACCTTTGTTGTTTTGGAAGTTAGAACATTCTTGATATTGTCTCTTTACATTCACAATACTGAAAGTTATTATTGTTGTGAGTCACATACGTTATTCTATGTCCTTTGTTAATGGATAGAAGAGTTAATTTTGATTAAATCTAAAAGTGTATTACGATCTATATCTATTACCTAAAATAAAAAGAGCAAAGAACCTGTGAATAATTATTTTTGTTGAGTGAGATTTTTGTGAGTCAATACACATCAATTCATGGCCACAAGGCAAAGGCCATGGTTGGTTGCTGGGATGGAGTCAACTTTGTGGTTGGCAGAGCGGAGGCAGATGAGCAACACAAGTTGGGATTTTTATTTTGTTTTGGTATTTTGGCAAACATGCATGACCGGTAATCTCTCTCTCAATTTCCAGTTGAAGTTTGATTGATTCATTACAAAATAAAACAGAAACTCACTCCCTACTCCAATTACAGATTTTCATTGTCACCTCCTTTGTGTTGTCAGCTTCTACCAGTCTTGACAAAGCCTTAGAGTATATTCTGATTCCATGTCTATTTCATTCTGCTTCTAAAATCACCATATGTAAATTGCAGTTGTAGAAGGTGTTCTTGAAGTATTCCAAGGTTTTCCCATGGTAAGATTTCACATTTTCATATGAATACAGCTATATCCATGCTCCTTTCCTTGCTTTGAAACATT
Organism: Quercus suber; assembly: GCF_002906115.3. Classification (NCBI taxonomy): domain Eukaryota; kingdom Viridiplantae; phylum Streptophyta; class Magnoliopsida; order Fagales; family Fagaceae; genus Quercus; species Quercus suber. The sequence continues at coordinate 9,953 of NW_027070707.1, read as the reverse complement.
AGAAAGAGAAAAAAAAAAAAAACAACAACAACAAAAAGAAATGAATATATTTGCGTTCGTGTTTTGAGATTGGGATGGTGAAGAGGGTGAGATTTGGGATTTGGATTTGTTTTCTTTTGATTTGGTGAACGTTGCAAGCCATTTAGACTTTTATGTAGAGGGATATTAGGGTGCTGGAGTTATGTGAGAGTCTTTATGTTCCTAGAGGTGTAGATTAGATCTCAAAGGGAGGCGCAACTGGTTTGTTGCTGCTTGCTTGAACAATTCTTGTTTTGCTGTTGTTGCAGCTTACTTTTATTTAAATAAAATTTCTCATTCATACAAGAAAAAGGGGGCACTTTAGAAAGAAATGCATTCAAAAAGACAAATTACTGATTTCTTAAGCAATTGGTTTCTGAGAATTTGAAAAATCAACCATGCATTAGTAGCAAAATAATTCTAATCCACAGGAAACCAAATTGCTATGCATTGTTTAGGCCCAAACCTGGCGCAAGCATTTGAGAATTATAGGCCTTGTGAAATGAGGCCTATATGTACTATGAATCGTAGCAAAATCGGTCCAGTAACAACCAAGACCAAGATCAGTGATTGATTTGAACTATTTGCTCATGCAAACTATTTTGGGATGGAGATGATTATCTGTTTGAATTTTTTCTTTAGTAATGTAGATGTGGCAAATGAAATGAGGACTGCCATGACTTGACTGAAATGGCATTGTTACTCTCATGAGAGATTAAAATGTAGTGACATATCGAAAATAAGAAGTCTAAACCATATTCAGTTAATCCTGGGCAACCAAATATACTCACCAAATACATATAACATACCTAAAGATTTGCATTATGTAGATTCCAATATGTATGCTAACATGTGTCTACGGTTAATTTTCTTCCCCTCATTGCCCCTCCCCCTGGCATTAAGAGCTTAGCTCAATTGTGTTTTTTGGATTCTAGATTAAAATGGTGTTAGCTTCTTCTTCCAATTTTCTTTATCATTTTAGTAGGAACAAAAGGGCTGGCATCGCCATTATTCACAGGTTAGTAGCACTATGTTATTAGTCAGTTTATATATATATATATATATATATCAAGGTATGTAGACTTGTTCTAGACACTATTGTCATTTTTTTAGCTATTTTAATGTTATGGCCAATGCAGGATGTTTATTAATGTTATCAATGTAGTTCTGATGTTCTTTTAAAATTTGAACAGTGCAGTTCTTTAAAGAGCATATTGTTGCTGAGGTAGAACTACATTAATTTATTCAAAATTACAAGAAAACATCATCAGAAGTTCCAATCAAAAAATTTCTCCGGTTATCGTCTTGTACAACTAGAAATATTTATCAAATCAATTTAGTGCTTTACATATTTTATACATTGATATACCTCAAGTCAGTGTTTTGGTATGTATTGTAGGAACATTGGGTCCAGAAGTTCTTTGTCTGTTTATATATTGGGCTTGTGGCCCAGGCCGAGAACAAGAGTTTGTCCGAGAAAGAGGTATCTTTGTCAAAAGAAACTGTGTTAGTAGATAGAAAAAGTTAATTTTGGTCATAATGGCTCAACAGGATGGGCTGAGGATAGATGCCTCCTCAGCTAGCCAAAGCCGAGGTTCGAAGAGGTAGTCTGTCGACCACAGTAATGTTCCAAGAAGTTCTGTTGATGTGGATGAGCATTACAAAGACATCATACAGGGAGGAGTCCTAGAATATCTTAGGAGAAAGCTACTACTACTGTATTAATTGCTCTGCAATTAACTTCTTGACTGCATTTATGTGGAAAAGACCCTTGAACAGTGTAGTGTTGGCTACCCCAATGCGCAGAGGACCTGAAAGGGTGTCCGATAGGACAAGCACTCAAATATCAACTTGGATGATCAACAAGTGGAGGGTCAAAATTGTCTAAAGAGAACTATATAGTGGAAGAAACACTCCAAGATGAGGGGGATCGAGGAACTTAGAAATAAACAATGTAACATTAAGAACTGATTTTGTAATCCAACCTAAGAGAATCATATAAGAACAGATCTCCTCAGACATTGCCAAGGATGATTTTTAGTATAACCTTATCTATTTACATTCTCTTGTCATCTAAATATACCTGAGTGTTTGTCTGATTCATTGAACCCCAATTTTCTAACTCATTTTCTAAAAATTCATTGTTTTGGGTTTTTTGGGTCTAGATCCATACACAGTTTAGGCTAGGAAGCCAAATCTGGTCCTTACATGTATCATGTTTCATTGCTTTTAGAACAACTCTTTATTTCATTCACTTAATCCATGCTTTAATATAAAATGTGTCCATTGTCCTTTCTCATATCTTTTTTTTTTTTTTTTTTTTGGTCAAATGGATACAAATAAAGAAACTAAACAGAAACGAAAGAACCAAGGCAGCGCCTATCTAAACTAATCCCCCTGAGATCAGCCTCAACAATATTAAGAATATCCAATGGTGGGTTAGCAAATATAGCCAAACTCACATTCAGCTCAGTACCCTTCCTTGCTAACATGTCAGCACATCTGTTGGCCTCACGGTAGCAGTGCTTAATTCGGGTTTGTAGAATTTGAGACACCAGGAACTTGCAGTCCTCTAGAATGGAATGAATGGCCATATTGTCATACTGCGGATTTGTAAGCATGTCCACAACTGCCTTGGTGTCTAGTTCAACTTCAGCCTTGGAGAAATTTCGCTCAATACAAAGCATTAAACCATCCCGGATGGCCCAAAGCTCCACCAATAAGCTGGTTGTTATGCCAATTTTTCTTGAAAACCCAACAATCCATCTACCTGTCCAGTCTCGAATGACATCACCTCCACCCGCCCTTCCTGGATTCCCCAATAACAACCCATCTGTGTTAATCTTCATCCACCCCTAATCAGGCTTTTCCCAACGAACTTGGATAGTCACCTAAGGTTGAAAATGATTTGTGGAGACAGCACAATGAAAGAACTCCACGGCAGAGTCAATAATATCCTTCGCAAGATTAGAATTTTGAGGCCGCCTCTTAAAAACAGCCTGATTCCAATTCTTCCAAAGATTCCACACAGTAAAAGAGAAAATAATTTTCCATAGGGGAGAGAATTGGTTGAGGGCAATGTCCAATTTCTCATTAGTCATCATCCAGTCCCCAAGATTTGAGGCAAAGAAGCCTCTATCAACACCCAACGCTCCCAACTCATTCCACACCACCCTTACCAAGTCACAGTCCCGAAGTGCATGTAAGATAGATTCAAGCTCCTTTTTGCATAAAGGACAGGATGGGTCAACGTTCACACCCCTGGCAGCTAGACATTCATTGACTCCTATGCTGTTGTGGGTGCATTTCCACAAGAAAAACTGAATCTTAGGGAGAGATTGCAGCTTCCAAATCCAATTCCCACTGTAGACTAGATTCTGATCCAATCCGGCAACCAAACTATAGGCACTTTTCATATTGAAATCACCTCACAGAGAATCCCTCCACATTATCCTGTCCATGCTATTTGCAGCAAGCGCATAAGGAATGGCTTGAATTTCCAACTTCAAATCCTGAGGGAGAGCAAAAGGGACCAGCTCCCACTTCCAACCTCCTAGGTCCGCTATATCCTTAACTTTCCAATCCGAAACCCCCAAAGGCAAAGGACCCTGAATTTGCTGCCTTAAAGGCCCCTTATGAGTCCAATTATCATGCCAAAAACTTAGGTTGCTATCTCTTCCAATCACCCATCTTGAACCTTGTCGAAACAAATCTGCTCCCATTTTCATACCTTTCCAAGTTTGAGAGCAAGGAAGGCAGTTCAGATCTTTGGAACTAATTCAACAATTGGAGCAATATTTTGCTTTCAAAACCCTGGCCCATAAGCTCTCCTTTTCAGTGTGAAACCTCCAATTTAATTTTGCTAGCAATGCTGTGTTTCTTCCTTTAGCACTTTGCAGCCCAAGGCCACCTTCATTTTTTGGTTTAGTCACCTTATTCCAACCCACCCAATGAATCTTCTTGGCTAAATCTGAAAAACCCCATAGAAAATTGCGATTTACCCGGTCAATACCTTCAAGAATTTTACTAGGCAGAAGGGCACACTGCATGACATAAGAAGGAATCGTTGACGACGAGGATTGGATGAGTACAGACCTACCAGCTGGAGATAACAGGTTGGCCTTCCATCCCACGAGTTTTTGCTTGACCCTATCCAAAACAAAATTTACATCCATCGATGTACCTGTGTGTTTAATGGGAATCCCTAAGTATTTCCCTAGATTTGGAATAGAGGCAAAACTCAAAATGTCACAAAGAGACTCCCTTTGATCTCTATCCACATTTGGAGAAAAGAAAACCCGAGACTTGGCTTCACTAATGGATTGGCCAGATCTGCTGCAAAATTTGTCTAGAACATCCCTTATAGTTGAACAACTTGCATGATCAGCTCTAGCAAACAGCACCACATCATCAGCGAACATGAGATGGGAAATAGGGATCCCTCCTTGGGATGTTCTAACCGAGGTCCAGAGCTTTTGGCTGCATTTCCCCTCTATAAGATGGCTAAGATAGTCCATACAGATAATAAATAGGTAAGGAGACAGGGGGTCCCCTTGTCTAATGCCTCTCGAATGATAAAAAGTTTCAAGGCTGCCACTATTAAAGAGCACAGAAGATGAAACCGAGCACACACGACTCATGGTGAGGTCAATTAACTCTTGCGGCAAATTTATCTCCATAAGCCTCTCTCGAATAAAACTCCATTCCAGCTTATCGTAAGCTTTTTCCAGATCTATTTTTATTGCCATATATCCCACGGCACCCTTCTTTCTACTGATCGAATGGATTAGCTCTTGCACAATAATTGCATTATCTATTACTTTCCTTCCCGGCACAAAAGTTGATTGAAAAGGGGAAATAAGCTTCTCCAGGTAGGGCCTTAACCGGGCCACAATAATCTTCGTAACAACTTTGTAAACTGTGTTACAGAGACTAATTGGCCTATAGTTTCCAAGAGTTTCAGGGCCTTTAATTTTTGGAATGAGCACTATATTAGTACAGTTTAAGTACTCTAGCATTTTCCTAGAGACAAAAATATGCTTGACCTCTCGGCACACCGACTCCCCCACAGTTGGCCAGAATTGCTGGAAAAAACCAGCGTGAAGCCCATCCGGACCCGGGGCTTTATTTGCTTTCATTGACCATAAGCTTGCCTTTATCTCCTCATCCATCACCCTGGAGCTTAAGCTGTCCCTCTCCTCATCAGTAAGGCAGACCCACCCCCTACTGAGTTGATTCGATTCCCTATAAGTAAAAGTGTGAGATGTAGAATAGATGTCATAGAAGCCCATTTGGATGAGAGCCATCACTTCCTCCTCACTATTGAGCCATTCTCCCACACTATTTTTAATTGCAGTGATCCGGTTTCGATTTCTTCTTACTAGAGTAGAAACATGGTAGAATGCCATATTACGGTCCCCTTGCACCATCCAGTTAACCCGAGACTTCAAAGCCCACAACTCATGCTCTTGGTCTAGGATCATGTCCAATTCTCGGATCAGCTCATTTTCAAGCTCCAAAAGATAACTCGAAGGCCTAATAGCAATAACCCTCTGCAGGCCATTCAGCCTAGCTTTGACCCAATTCTTTTTTATAAAAATATTGCCAAACTGATTCCTATTCCAAATGGTAGCCTTAGCAGCGAAAATGGCTTCGTGAAGATGAGAAGCCTGACTCCAAGCCTGGGAAACCACCATAGGGAAGGATAAATCCGACAACCAGAATCTTTGAAACTTAAAGGGGCAGTCACGACGAACATTACATTGAGGCTTCGTCTCAAGAAGCACTAGGCAATGATCTGAGTGGCACCTAGTAAGGTGAGTTACCCTCGTATCTGGATAAATAAGATACCAATCTGGATTCACAAAAAAATCTGTCAATCCTTTCCTGAATAAGACCCTGCACTTCCCTTTGGTTAGTCCACGTAAACCTTGGACCAGAGAACCCTAAATCCACCATATTACACTTATCCAAACATTCTTTAAATAAAAGGGACCGATTAACACTAACCACTCTGCCTCTAAACTTGTCCGCATCATTAAGGGTTCATTAAAGTCCCCCGCAATGACCCAAGGCAGATTATGGAGGTCAGCTACATTAGAAAGGTTACTCCACAAAATATGTCTCTCAGCACTTCTGGGACTAGCATACACAGTAGACAGCATCCAACTAGAATTAGAGGCACGTACCTTAATTGTAGAATGAATTTCTTGCTCCGAGCTAGCCAGATGAGCTACTTCAACTCTGTTTGAATCCCAAAGAAGCCAGAGACCACCCTTGCGCCCGATAGTATCTGTACGAAATGCACCATCAAAAGGCAATTTATCTGAGATGTCCCGAGCTCTATCTCCACCAATACGAGTTTCCACAACTACAAAAATAGCTAGATCATATTGCCGAACAAGATCATGAACATGGCCTTGAAAATTGGGCTTCAAGGCGCCCTTACAATTCCATACAATTAAATTCATGGCTATATTCAAGAGAATAAAACCAAAAAATTTTTCAGAGAGAAGGGGGACCCACTCCTTCTTCCTCAAACTCCATTTGATCTGCCACACTGTGGCCTTTACCCAGCCTATCCGTGTCTCCCACTCGCAAGGCGCCATTCACGGTCCAGCCTAGATCACTAGACTCTGACCCACCCTGACATTGGATTTCTACTGGCATATCTTTCACTACCGATGTAACTTTAGAGCAAGATATCTCACCATTGTTTTCTCCAACTTCTTCAGCAGAATTTCGCACCTCCATGCCCGTCTGCTCTGCCATCATCCCTTTCTCTAAGCCTCTGTCCACTGATTGCCCGTTGCTAATAGCTTTAAAGTTAAAGGTTTGGTTCGGGTTAATATCTAAAAAGGAAGCCATGGCAGATGTGGGTGCTTCTAAGCCAACAGAATGAGCTGCCAATTTCTTCTTTGATGTTAAAGATACCTTACTCCTGGCAATCCCTTTTTTACCCCTCACGGATTGGCTTAAAATGGCTATTAGGCTTCCAGATTCAATGTGGGCCTTCCCAGAGCTTTGGCCTAAACCTCTCACCCCATTTGCTATGGAATGGACTGCCTTGGCCATTTAGGCCTCATTTGGGCTATAGTTCACCGCAACTTTTCTTTTACCTTCCCTGAAAGGCAAATCATTAATCCTAGTTTTTATTTCTTCCTGCTTCTTCAGCGTGTACTGCTCAATGTGGTCCCTTTTTTTTGTCGCTTTATTCCCATTCCTTTTCCGTGTTACCATTACCCATGGACCATACATGTCCTTGGGATCGTCCTCCAATTTGTCCACACACAACATGTCCTCGCACTCTCCTGCATCCTTGGATGTACTCGGTTTAGTGCCTGGACTGTCAACAACATGCGCCATGCGTTCTCGGTCCACCAGCGTATCGTTATCTCCATCGGCCTCCCTTGCCTGAGTAGCTTCACATCGGACAACATAAGGATAGTTATCACGTCGGTGCCCAATCCTTCCGCAGGCAAAGCAAAGCCTCTGGATTCCTTCATAACAAACGAGCTGCTCTTTGCCACCAATAAGGAGAGCTGTGACAAGCAGTTTCCCGATGTCTACCTGAATGCAAAGGCGTGCAAACCTACCTCTGGATTCATTTGCTGTGTGTGTATCTATTCTCAAAACCTTACCAATCGCATTCCCTATTAATTGGAGGGCTTCTACGTGGTAATATTCGATAGGGAGTTCATTCAATCTCACCCAAATTGCAACCGAGGAGACGTTTGCCTCAACTGGCTTGAAGTTTGGTTCCCAAGGTCTAATGGATAAAAAGTTCTCTCCAATGAACCATGGACCATTCCTAAGCACAACCTCACAATCCTCCTTGGTAGAGAACCGGACTAAAAAGAACTCTTTACCTAAATCCACGCAGTCAATCTTCCCCACTGGCTTCCACAGAGAGAGAAGTCTGCCATGAAGGAATGAGAAACCAACTGGTCTTCCATAGACTTTCACAATAAGAGCTTTACTCCACGGGGACCGAATCCGAGATTTTAGCTCCCTGGGGAACTTGACAGCAATGAGACCGTCCCTGAGATCATCAGTTTCAGCATCTGAGTCCTCGTCAGCCTCCATTAGCTCGGTAAAGTTAAAAGCTTGTACATAAGCGCCGGGTATCTCTCCTATCAGCTTGTCCTTGAAGGATAGAGGATGTCAAGCACTTCCCTGACTCAGTGGACAGGAAGACTGGCCTTCCCTCATATGGCCGTCGAACTCAGTGTGACGGACATCCTTTACTTTCTTATTACTACGGGCTAACTTGGCTTTTTCTTTTCTAGAGAGAAAAGGAGCCATTAGAAAATTCTTAGAAGTTTAAACGTCCTTTCTCATATCGCACGTGTGTTTATTTATCATTTTTGTATGCTTTACAATATTTCTTTCATGATTATTTTTTGCTTATATCATATAAATCAAATGCAGAATGTATGGCCTATATAGATGGATAAGGATAAGAAGGCCCTTGGAATGATGACGACAATTTCCTTTTTTCTTTGATACCTCAAAGAAAACATCAACATTGCGGTTCTAGGATATCTACACAAAATAACGAGGCCTGATTGGCCCATTTTCTAACTGGACCTAGAACAAGGCTGTTTGGGGGAAAAAAAATCCAATAGAAATTTCTTCAAAAATATAAAACACAACAACCATGTTTTTTTTTTTTTTTTTAATGCGGGAAAAAAATTGTTCTACAAACCTTGCTTTATTTCATTAAAAGGTATGTAACTTTTCTTCAAGGTATCGTTATTTTTGCACTGCATCTCTTGCGGCCAGTAGTGTTGCCTGCATTTTCGTTGAGTCTTTAAAGGAGTGGCAGCCTTTGAAGATTTCCTTTCCTTCCCTGTCTTTTTCTAGATAAGACATGCCTCCCCTTTTCAACTTTCTCCTGTTATGCCCAGCTATCAGAAGTATCTGCCAATCTGGTTGAGTAACTAGGGCCCTCCATTTTGGTGTTTACTGTTCTCTGAACTGAATGCTTTGTAGTACCTGTCATTCAAAACATTGCAAGCCATTAATGATAAGGGTTGGGGGTCTTAGCTTCAAATAGTAGTTGATTCCTGCTCTTCCAGAGAGACCACAATATTACAGCTAAGGTGTTTTCAAACTGAGGGTTAAGAAGTCAAATTTCTCTATATTCAGCAGCCATTGTTGCACCCAATGAATGATTGAGATAGGCTGTAGAAGATCTGACTTAATATTTAGACTAGAGCCAAGCCACATTGCCTTAGTAAATGGACAGGAGGGGAATAGGTGATCCATGCCTACCTCCTCTGATTGGTATAGGATACACATTTGATCTGTAGCAATGTTTCTTTTCCCTAGGCAAAGAGATTTAACAGGCAAAATGTTGTTCAGGATTCTCCATAAGAAAATGACAAGTCCGAAAGGAATTTTCAACTTCCATAAGATCTTCCAAAACGGCAAAATCCTTTTCTTCCAATATTAACTCTTTTGTTCTGCTGGGTAGTTTACAAGAGAGCCTGGTATCCTTGTTTTACTTCATACATATACCCCTCTGTTGGATAGAGGCCAGATTAGCTTGTCTTCGTTTTCAGTTTTGGAAATAGGAAAAGAGCTAATTATCTTGGCCTCCTAAAAGTTGTAGATTTGACGCAAAATCAGAGGGTTCCACGTTCTTGTTTCCGGATTAATTAGATCATACTCTTATGGATTTCTAGGTCTTGAAGTTAAGTGGAGGTCAGCTTAGAGGAAAATCAAGCTCTGCAAGGCCTATATCAATGCTTCTACCTGATCCAACTCTCCACGTAGGCTCCGTAGCTTTGGGTGTGAGCTTAATGCAGTTGTATTCAATTAGCATATATATATATATATATATATAAAATTAAAATAAAAAACAAAAAATAAAAACAATAGTATGTATTCCCGAGTCAAATTGGTAGTAAAAAACATTTTTACTGTTCACA
>NW_027070706.1:29358-30431 GCF_002906115.3 Quercus suber | reverse complement strand
CTTTAGCGGCGCCCCTGACTCCTACACCCACTTCTCGACTGTTGCTGTCACTTTGAACCCCTGAATTTGCTTTAGCGCCCGCCTCTGAAATCAATATTTATATAGCCTCTGCTCCTTTGAACCCCTGAATTTGCTTTAGCGCCGCCCCTGACTACTACACCCACTTCTCAACTGTTGCTGTCACTTTGAACCCCCGAATTTGCTTTAGCGCCCGCCTCTGAAATCAATATTTATATAGCCTCTGCTCCTTTGAACCCCTGAATTTGCTTTAGCGCCGCCCCTGACTATTACACCCACTTCTCAACTGTTGCTGTCAATATTTATATTTATATAGCCTCTGCTCCTTTGAACCCCTTATACCCACTTCTCAATTGTTGCTGTCAATATTTATATAGCCTCTGCTCCTTTTCCTCTCCTCCCAAAAAATTAACAACCCAATGTCTCGGCCAACCTCCTCCTCCTCCGATGTCATTGATTTTGTGGTGCACAACGGGAACGGAGTAAAGGGTCTTGTAGATACAGGCCTAGAAACTGTTCCAGAGCCTTACATCCAACCTCTTGAAGAAAGACTAGACCCAACCAAATTCCAACCCGAGAATTCCATTCCCATCATCGATGTCTCAAACTGGGATGACCCAAAGGTTGAAGATTCAATCTGTGATGCTGCTAGCAAATGGGGTTTCTTCCAGATAGTCAATCATGGGGTGCCTTTGGAGGTTCTAGAAAACTTGAAGAACGCAGCTCATAGCTTCTTTCAGCTACCATCTGAAGAAAGACAGAAGTATCTAAAAGAAAACTCTCCTTCTGAGGTTGTGTGCTTGTGTACAAGCTTTAGTCCTCAAGCAGAGAAGGTCCTGGAATGGAAAGATTTTCTTAGACTCTCTTGGGTTTCTGAGGATCAGGCTTCTGCTTTTTGGCCTCCTGTATGCAAGTAAGGCTCTTTAGCTTTTCCTTCTTTAAGTAACTTGATCAAGGCACAATTTAGTTATTTACACATAATACTTAATGATAAATGAATATGGGATCCATGATTCTCTCCATTGTTTGGCAAGAGTATATAAATATAGTTTTTT
>NW_027070706.1:23809-27465 GCF_002906115.3 Quercus suber | reverse complement strand
CCTTCACTAACAGACACCAACCAATGCAAAGCCCCATTAACAAACGAGGCTGACGAATAGTCCTTGACCTTGGAGACCACAACATTGGGCCTCAATGAGATGCCAACCCTGGTCCACGAATCCGAGCTCAAACTATAAACCTCAGCCTCAACCTCAGGCCTTTTAATTCTGTTCGACGAGGGAGAATAAATCTTTACAACCTTGTAGTCATCTCTCTCCGAATGATAAGCAAACCCAGTGGCATCCCAATCATATTGGCTTAACCAAGTCCGAGGCAACCTCTTGAATTTTCGAATACTGGGGTTCCACAAGTATATAACTTCTTCATAAGTAGCGCCATTTCCATACTCAGCGAGACACAATAGACCATTAAACGAACCGACTATTTCGGCGAAGTTGATCAGAAGATCAGAGGGAATTGGGTGCTCGGAAATCCTATTGAAAGTGCGGTCACAAACAACAGTGCAGACTGGGTTGCTAGAACTAGAAGACGAATACATGGTCCTTGTAATAACATTGGGCATGTGTAAGAGATAACCACGATCATCATCATCGTCTTCGTTCATGTTGTTGCTGTTGTTGATGATGATGATTTTGTTGTTGTTAAGGTGGGTAGAGATGAAATTGGGGTTGGTGATTGAGGAGTCCCAGGATTTGCAAACGCACCTGAATCTCATTACTGGTTTGACCGGCAGCCTTGCGAGGATGTTGAGTGTGATGTCGATTGGGACATCGGTGTTCCTCCGTCGGAGAAACGGTGGTAGTGAACGATGTTCTCCCGTTTCCTGCATTTCTTTCAACGGAAGGGAAGAGAGAGTTTAGGGCTGGAGAGTAAAAAGATACGAATATAATGCTAGATTGGTAATCGGATAGTTATAAATCTCCACTTTGAATTTTCCCATCTCACCCTTTTATCAGTGATCTGTATATAGTGATATGTATATATTAAGTTTTTTTTTTTTTTTGAGAAGGATGTATATATTAAGTTGATTAAGAAAGTTAGTTATTTTTTTTTACTGTTAAAAATACCCTTAAATTAATTAACTAATAACTTAAAAATTTAGTTAAAATAATAAATTGACAAAAGAAAGTTAGTTATTGTTTTTTTTACTGTAAAAAATACTCCTACCTAGAACTTAAAAATGGGGTTAAAATAGTAAATTGACAAAAATAATAAATTCCTACTTCTACGTTAAAATCATAGTTCTCAGAACCGGACCGGACCGGAAGGTCAGACCGTGAAAACCGTGAACCATGATGAAAACTGGTTTTTTAAGCATAAAGAACCGGGCATCTGTGGCAATTCCGTGAACCCCTAAAACCGGGGTTGGACCGTACGAACCGGTCAAGAACTGTGCGGTCCAACCCCTTAGCAATTTTTTTTTGGGATAATTACAATTTGCTCACCTGTGGTTTGACCCGATTTCTATGTGTCTACCTGTGGTTCAAAGTTTGACACTTTGCCCACCTGTGCTTGTCACCGTTACCCAGCCGTAACCCACCTCTCCACTCTCTGTTACTCTAACACCAAATAAGTAAAAAAAAACATTTCAAAACGGATCAAAACTAGTTATCACTCCTAGAACTCACTCTCACTCCCAAAACTCTCAAAACTTACTCACTCCTACAACAAGCATCGTTTGAAACTCTTAATTTCAGATCCAAGCCGAGGAAGCAAGTTGCTAACAGTTGCTCCTCCTCTGTTCAGCAATGGGCTTCGATTCGCAAACTTTCCAATGGAACTAGGTTTTGATCGTGGGTGGGTTTTGATCGTGCATGCACTTGGGTGCCACTGTGGGTTATTGAACTTGGGTTTTGAGCTTGCATGGTCCTCTGTTCAGCATCAGCAGGTAGATCAAAACCCTCTTTAGTTTTTAATTTTTGAAACCTAGGGTTTGAAATTGGGTTTTTTAATGCTTTTTCGGGTTTTTTATTCTTTCTTTGAATTTGAGTTTCTTAAACTATTCTTGATTCCATGTTTCTTCGAATCGGGTTTTTTTCTCCTTACTTTTGTTTCATGAAAGATTATAATAGTAGTTGTGTAACTAGTTGCTAATTTAATCACAATATGAAGTTGTTGAGTTGTTGTTTATATACAGCCAATATGAAGTTGTTGAGTTGTTGTTTATATAAAGCCACTTTCTTTGATTATATTTTTATAACTTGTTTGATTTTTGTTGTTTATATACAACCTCTGTATGTGTGTGGAGAACAATGCAAATGTGAGGGACCACAGACCACAATGCAAATGTGAGGGACCCATTTAATCTATGTATGGTTTTGTTAAGTTAATTTATTGATATTATTATTAATTATAGAGATGTATGTACTCTTCTTGTACATCTGCCCAGGATCTTTATCCTATAAATCTTGATTCTTGGTAACGTAAAAGCATGCTACTGCCCTCTAAGCTTATAAGACAGGTAAATGTTTGTTTAGTGATAAGAAACTATATTTACTCCAGGAGTGAAAAGCTAAGCCCTATGGTTTTAATTCCAACATGATACCTCGGATGGGATATTTTATGGTAGTGACGTGGGCACACTCATTTATTTAGCCCATTGTCGGCTTGTGGACAAAAATATGTTCTATGCCAATTGCTAAGGGTAATTGGGCTTGGTTTGGGGGTTAAATCACCCCTCAACTTGATTCCTTTGGATAAACAGTTGCAATCTGACGAATTGGATGAGTTTAAGTAACACTTGATTTATTTTCACAGGAGTTACAATATTTTTGAATAACTGGATTTTATTAGATCTAACATTAGAAAAAAAAAAGTAGATGCCATGACATTAATTTTCTTTATTTTGTGAAATTGTAGGCTCTCTCTCACCTTGAAATTCGTCATTTAGGCTGCGTTTGAATCGGGTGAAAAGCATTTCCAGAAATGCTTTTCAGTATTTACAGGCGTTTGGTTGCGCACGAAAAACGCATTTTCTGGAAATTAATTTCCGTTGACCAGTAGTCAAGGCTGAAAAAGAATTCACCTTCCATTTTCACTTCAAATCTAATTTTTCGGAAAGAGAAACAGAGCACGAAGAGAGAGAGAGAGAGAGTGAGAGAGAGTCCAAGCACACTCCACCTGAAGCACGTCCTCGCCGGTCAGATCGCCATCCTCGTCGCCGTCGCCGTCGCCTCCTTCGTCCTTGATCTCGTCACCGATTGCGCCAAGATCGTGCCGCCCTCTCGATCGCGCCAAGATCGCGATCACGGCGCCAAGTTCGCGCTTGCGAGATCGCGCCGTCCTCCTTTGGGTCAGATCATCATCTTCGATCTCATCGTCGTCTTGATCGCGATCTTGTTTTGAGAAAAATGAAAAAGAACGCTAAAATGGAAGCTGGGTCGAGTTCACAATTCCCAGACAAGCCGGAGAGAGTGAAGGGTGCTTCCATAGTGCTGGGTTTGATTTAGAGAGAGGTTTTGATCATAGAAACGGTGGTGGGTCGTCTCCCAAAATCGAGATCGACCCGATTCTGGGCCGGACTAGGCCGAACCAGGGGATTGAGATTGAACCGCAGAACCAGGGCGCCGCCCTCTCGATCTCGTCGTCCTCCTCTGATTTTTTTTTTTTTTCGTTGCAGTGGTGTGGACGGTGGATTTTCTGTGGGTTTTGTATTGCTGTTTTTTTTTTTTTTTTTTTTTTTTTTTTTTTTTTG
>NW_027070706.1:7500-23357 GCF_002906115.3 Quercus suber | reverse complement strand
AAAGGAGAAGGGAAAGGGTAGCCGTTCTGAATCAGCTGATCTCCGATTCCGTCCACTCCTTCAAACTTCAACAGTGCAACTGAAAACCCCAAACCTGGGTATTTCTTTTGTCTTTTTTTCCTTCACTTCTATTTCTTTCCTCATTAGCATTACGTTTTGTTTGTTTGTTTTTTGAATTTTTCCCCTACTACTACCATCTGAATCCATTGCAACAATGCACAGCACGATGATTCGGACCCTCCGTACAACACCAACATCAACCTCCGACCTGAGCTCGCTCCGACCTTTAGGTTCTTCTTTCCACAGCCGAAACAAGCATAGAATCGTCATAGCTATTCCTTGTGTTGGTTTCTCACGCTCACGCTTGTCTATTAGCTGTTCGGTTCGTTTCCGTCCTTGCATTGATATACACAAGGTACCAGAGCTAAATATTGGCCAAATTTTGTATTGGGTTCTCAATATTTTTGTCACTGATAATTTTTAGCACAAATTTTGACAGTGCCTATAAGGTGCTTGATAAAATGTCAAGGAAACACAGTTTAGAGATATTAAAGGTTTGGTAACTCTTATTCTGTTTTACGATAAAGGGTGTCTATTACATATTGTTTTGTCTAAAATATAATTTCTTTACTACTGGGTTTTTGGATTGTCAAAAGGGTATGAGGGAAGATAAATTCTTCTACTGTATGCGGTGGCCGATGTGTATAAATGGGGGTGGATGGCTATGATATGTGACTGATACATTTGGTTATACTCATGCAGTGGTTCTACTTTGAGGTCGGACCTTGAGTAATTTTACCTGATTGTTGTGTTTGAAATATGTGTTTTTTTTTATCAGGGTAAAGTGAAACAAATTGTTGGGTCAACCATTCAGGATTTGAAGGAGGATGGGTCAGCACCTGTTACCAATTTTGAATCAGATAAGTCAGCGGCTGAGTTTGCCAATTTGTATAAAGAAGATGGACTTACGGGTGGTCATGTCATCATGATTGGAGCAGATCCTTTGAGTAACACTGCAGCCATTGAAGCACTGCACGCTTATCCTGGTAGGTCTATGCTTTCATAAACTGGTGAATTTGTTTGCTGTCTTCTGATATGTTGTTTTTGTGGTTGCTTTTGTTGACTGATGCCATTGAAGACTAATTAAGTTCTTTCAACTTATATTGATGGAAACTCAAGTTCTTGATTATAATCTCTCTTTTTTTTTTCATAAAAAAAAAAATAATAATTAAAGAAGTAAAATCTATTAGGATGATTCTCTCATTTTGACTAGAGCATGATCAGATCCAGTTAGATTTAATGAGAATGACATTATGCTTTCTTTAGAATGATCTTTGTTTCGCAATTTATATGTGATCTATTTATCTTAAATAATTAGAACAGACATTCTGTTAGCTGATCAATTTTTCTCTAGGACTTTTTTATACATTTTTGGGATGTGATTTTGATTTTGCATTCGCACCGCTTTAAGTGCCTTATGTGAAGACATTCAACCCTTGGAACTGAGCACTTCAAGATAAAGTTGTTTTTTCTTTGATCTCTATAATTGATTATAAGTTTAAAACTTACAGACTTTTCCTCTGCTGAACTTACTGCGAGGACTGGTAAAAGTAGGCGGTTTGCAAATTGGGGGCGGAATCAATTCTGACAATTCGTTGAGTTACATAGAGGAAGGAGCTAGTCATGTCATTGTCACATCGGTATGTTATAAATTTTTCTTTACATTTCTGTTTAACACTTACATGTAAAACATGAATAACTACTTAATGATTCAATATAATTCTGATCTCTCTCTCTCTCTCATCAAAATGCATATGAAATTTCAAGTCTCATTCTTCATTTTTCCTTAGCATAGATTCCATTTATGAGTTTTTCTAATCTTAAGCATAAACACGGGAAAGCCTCATAGGCTGGCTCATTTGGGCCAGGAGTACTCCTGGTATCTGTTTAAATATTTCAAGCTGACTTACATGTGGTTTGTAGACTGCAACAGCAGCAACACCCCCACCCCCCAAAAGAATGGAAACCCAATAATCAGCATGGTAGGATATATTTGTTTGTTACCTTCTATGATTTATGAATTCTCCTTGAACTATGTCAATGCTATCAAAATGATAAAGACTCTTTTACATACTTTGTTCTAAAAGCCACTTCCTTCTATCTGTCATATGTATTGAGTTATTAGTGTTGAACATGATAGAAGGAATGTTTTTAAATAACCATTGAAGTGGTGCGAGGGTTAAATATAAGGGTACGTTTGGTACATTGAATGGAGATTACAACAGGAATTGTAATCTTTATTACTAGTAATAAACTGTGTTGTAATGTAATAACTAAACATATTCATTAGTTTGGTTGTAAGTTATAACATTAGAATGAAACTTAACATTTATTTTAGGAAATATCTTACTCATACAATTATATCTCCTTAAAAATTGTTATTTTTAAATTTAAAAGAGATATGTGTTATTTTTTATGATTTTTTATTTTTATAATTGTTAGATGTATATGGAAAGTTTGTTTATTTGGAAATATATTAAGTTTAAAAATTATTATATTTACTAAGGAATAACTAATACCACATTTTAAAGAAGAATAATTATTCCTCATTTTGAAGAATATCTATTCATATGGAATGACTATTCCTTGTAATAAAAATATAACCAAATTAAAGAATAACTAAACCATTGGAATAACTATTACATTACAACGCCTATTACAGTCTACCAAACATGCCCTAAGATTTGCATCCATACTCCTCACCTTGGGTAAAGACATATACTTTTCTCTGTATTGGAAGAGTGCTCATGTGATGAAACTGGATTTCATGTAATGGTGGTTAGAGCATAATGCTTGTGGAACAATGTTTACATGGAAAATAATACCAAGAATTTGAGATAATCTAAATAAAGAATTTCTCTGTATTAAAATTTTAAATTGATCATCATTTACATCTTGGTTTCATTACAGTATGTATTCAAGAATGGACAAATGGACCTCGAAAGGCTTAAAGATCTTGTTCGTGTTGTTGGAAAGCAGAGGCTTGTGCTGGACCTTAGTTGCAGAAAGAAGGTATTAGACAATTTCAAATTGAGCATTTATGCAGTGCGTAACTGGTTTTCCAGAGTGAAGTTTTAGTCAGAAATATCTTTAGGCATGAATATGTCGCATGTCTTACAAACTTATATTTGAACCAGGGTTTGTACTGGTTTTTTGTATTCATTACTTTAATGGTAACTAAGACATATCAGCAGTGTTGGTGAAAGCATGAGATGCACTTAAGTGCAAAGGTCTCTTGGAGCCTAGGCAAAGCAGAAGCATGCGCCTAATTGAAGTAAAGCCCATATATATATATATATTGAAGAAAAAGGTGTATAATAACTTCTGATAGAAGGATTCACAATATATAATCTATATTTCTACACCTATAAGAAAAAAAAGGATTCACAATATATAATAAAAAAATTAGAAGAAAACTAAAATAGTAAGATATTTAGCCTGTTAACTCAATTGGTTTGAGTCTTATGCAATTTATTTATTTTTTATTTTTTAATAGTAGTCTTATGCAATTGCATAAAGGTTATAGGTTCAAATTCTAAATAGCCTAGTTCAATTTCTTAAATTTTCTATGTAGTGAATTTGAAAACAATTAGTAATAGAAATTTAACAACCAAGTGATCAATTAGTCACATAAAATTTTAAAAAACTGTTTGTAGTAGTTTTTATTTCTTATTTTTCTTGATTTTTTTACTGTTTGGAGCTCTGCCTCATGTACACATCCCTTGTACTAGGGTTGCTTCATTTTCACTCTTTTATTAATGAAATATTTTCTTATAAAAAAACTTAAAATTTGGAAATAGCATTTTATATAATTCTTTTGTGCTTTACAAATTATACAATATCAAAATGAAGTATGTGGTTGAATCAAAATATACCCAAAAGGCAAAGACCAAAAAGCACTAGAATGGTATATGCCTAACATAATCATCAGTTCATCATTTGCGTTAAACATCAGACCATCATCAATTTCATCATAAGATTTGTAACTCTCATTTGCTGTTTGGTCCTTGTGATTTCTTTAATTTCTTCTAGAATGTATTATGTTGATGAATAATGAGAAGTTGACTTGTGTTGTGTATCGCATCATTAATGAGCTCTAGCTCAACTTGCACCTCCTCCCTTATAAGTTCTAGGGAGAGGGTGAGATCGTGGGTTCAAAACCCATTTTGTGCATGTGTAACTTACCAATAAAAAAGACCAAATCAAGGACCCTAAATGTACTTTTGAAAATAGCCTCTGTTTTAGCTGTCTGAAGTGCTTTGGCTGTAGAGCTTCGCATTTCACATTTTTAAGTGTGCTTTTATTAATGCTGTGTATCAGTGCCCTAGGCTCAGATTCTTACACATAGAAAAGCATACATTAAGAACCAAAAATAATAAGTTTGATAATTTTGTATAATTTTTTTCCCATTTGTTTGTTAGTTGATGGGATATGGTGAACTAGTGCTGATATGATAGCACCCATTAAATGACACCTCCTCTTCCTACAATAGTGGGATGGAGGGTAAGGTTGTGGATTTAAGACCTATGGAGTGTGTGTTTAACTTACCAATAAAACAAATTATTTGATAGTTATTCAGTTTCAATTATTACCTTATATGTGTTGATTTTGATTTGAAGGAAGGTAAATATGCAATTGTAACTGATAGATGGCAGAAGTTCACTGATGTATATCTTGACGGAAAAATATTGGATTTTCTTGCCCAATATGCGGATGAGTTTCTTGTCCATGGCGTTGATGTTGAAGGGAAAAAGTAAGTCCTAAATGTTGTGGTCCTTAATTCGACCATAACTTTTGTCTTATTCCTTACTTTCAAGCTCCTATACTTAGGATTCATAAGTATCTAATTACTTTCAGACATATTATTTGTTAGGGATCATTACTGTAATTGGGGTTTACGTTGCTTATGGTTTACATGCCAAAGAAAGGAAATAAAAGGACTCTTTAATTGACAATAAAGATTGTATAATGTCTTTGATTTCCTAAAGAGTTCATCAATATAATATGATTTTGATTGTTTTTTGGTTGCAGGCTGGGAATTGATGAAGAGCTTGTGGCATTGCTTGGGAATCATTCACCGGTGGGTAATGTATTTGCTGCATTTATTAACTATAATTTGATTTGATGATTATCTTGCTACCTTCTCATTTCTTTGTTGCCATATGCTGAACTGATAATGCCCAAGGCACTGGATTTACCAAAATCTTTCTCATGCCTGAAGTACCTTCATTTGAACCATTCTGAAATAGCGTGCCTGTAAAACATGAGTGTGAGCCTGCTACTCACCTACAAAAGGGTAAAAGCTTGGGCATACTTCCTTAGCTACAGTAGATTAGGCACCCTAATTAAATTCAAACACTGCATTGAATTTAATTATTCTTGGAAAAAATAACACACTTTGTACATTATTGGTTAATGCAACCATGTGCTTGAATTATTCTTTGATGACGTGAAACCTCACCAAGGCAAGACCCTTTAGACCCATTCTTAGGGAGCAAACCACAGAGATATGACTCCACATGCTAGAACTATGTATCAGGTAATTTAGGAGAACTCCTATTGGGGATTTGAACCTAGGATGTTTGGGTCTACTGCTCATCCCAAGCCTTCCACCCCAAAAAAAAAAAAAAAAAAGCGAGCATGTTATTTTTTTTTTTTGGACCTATAGTTTGCAGCCTCTTGGAAGTCCGTCTGTAATGTATGAAGTCACTAGCATGCATTCATACATTGTTCCTCTCCTATATGCATGCTATCTTACTTNAAAAAAAAAGCGAGCATGTTATTTTTTTTTTTTGGACCTATAGTTTGCAGCCTCTTGGAAGTCCGTCTGTAATGTATGAAGTCACTAGGCATGCATTCATAAATTGTTCCTCTCCTATATGCATGCTATCTTACTTGAATAAATTGTTAATACATCTGGTCTGGTGCCAGATTCCTGTAACTTATGCTGGTGGTGTGACGGTGATGGCTGATTTAGAGAGAATAAAGGTGGCTGGGATGGGACGTGTGGATGTTACCGTGGGCAGTGCTTTGGATATTTTTGGAGGCAATATGGCATACAAAGATGTAGTTGCTTGGCATTCTCAGCGGAGGCTTTGACAGTTTAGGGCCTTCTATTGTGTTGTTTGTGTTTTTTAGTTCCATGTCAGCTTTGGCATCTCATATGCAATTTAAGCAAAGAGAATTAAGCTAACTTATCAAATACTAAAAATTTGAAGGAGATTCCCAACCTTCTGGACTTGTAGAATTGATGTTGGGACTTGAAGAGATGTTGACAACCGGAAATTTAGAAGATTAATGAGAAAGGAAAGGAAAAACTAGAAAAACTATTGAAATAAATTAAGAATTGATTTGTCACTAGCTAAGTTTCCACTCTTGGTTTTACTCCATATGACCTGTATCGCCCTGAAGCCAGCACCATATTTCACTTACAGGGCCCTTTTTTTGGTTGAGAATAGTGTTCTGATCCAAAAAAGAATCTGAGTGTTAAATTCTAGTTCCCTCTTATTTTCGCAACAACACGCTTGTGGTTTCCAACGCATTTAAGGCTGCGCATTAATTTGATTAAATTCATTCAACCCACCAAAAAACAATGGAAAATCCAAGCATAGAATGTGTGTGATTACTGCGTTAGCTTACTAGAAATTTCAGTATAATCTCAAATCCAAAAATAAAGCAATACAACGTTTTTCACGTGTTAAGATGCCAAATTATAATTGGTATCACTTTTGCATTAACTTATTGTAGACACTACTTCAATTATGCTCCATGGCCCATGCTATCTTAACATTTCTTGAAAAGATTTCTCGAGCGATTCGATTGATGGGATTTGATATGATATTCATGAGATTGATATTTAAATATTTTTTCTTACAACGTATTAATTTGACCCTATAAAGCAGGTAGTAAAAATGATAATTATAATTTGACGAGATTTTAGAAAACTAAATTTTACCAAAATTAAAAAAATAAAAAGTGGTATACGGTGAACCTACTCCATGCATTTCACTCAGCGCCACATACTAGACTTGCTCCTTAAAATAGGCTCAAAAGATAATTATTTAAAAATAAATAAAGAATTCAAGGGAAGAAAATGCAAAATTCAAGAGTTATGGAACTCAATGGAGAAAAATATACTGAGTAAAATGTCATCATGGCAAAAGTATCCAATAATTACCACATGGGATTTGGCTTGATGGTAAAAGTCTTTGTCCCAGCACTCAGAGAGAAGTGGTTCGAGTGATATTCCTGACAAAACTCATATAGTACATGTGATGTAAGTTGAGTCGACATTGAAGATCCATTTTTTATTCAGGAAAAAAAAAAAATCCAATAATCATAGTATATTTTTATTATTATTTATTTTTCAGAATTGCCGGGAAAAAATGAAAATTTTAACCACCACTTCTTTTATGAGTGACCCTCCTCAAATTCTCACTTCTCTCTGCAACAGAAATTCAAAACACACACACAAAACAAAAAAAAAAAAACAAAAAGATGCTTCTGTGCAAGCCTTCACTTCTCACTCTACCTCAGCTCAGAACCTCAACTTCCACTCCAAGAAACCCTAAAAGATCGCTCTCGATCATCACCACCAACTCAACTACACCGACACAGCGGCGAAGAACCATGTCCGCCTTCGAAGCCCGAATCTCTCTAGTCTTCGCTCTCGCTTCCCAAGCCTCCTCTCTCTCCCAGCGACGTAAATGTCCAATATCAAATCAATTCCTTTTTTTCAATTTAAATTTTTGAACAACCTAGGCTCTTAAGCATAGATTTCTATTTATTTAAGTTGGAATAATTTTTACGGGGTTTTTGTGCAGTTTTAGCGGATACAGCGACCGAGGTTGTCAAATACGTGTTCCCGAAGAGGTTCGAGAGTCGGACTCTCGAGGAAGCTTTAATGGCAGGTAGTTTTTTTTCTGTTTTTGAGCAGAGAAGTACAGTTGTTGCACACACTGATTTGATGATGGTTGTGTTCTTATTTTGATATTTGAGGATTGTTATTTTTTTTTTTGTTTTTTTTTGAAAAATGTATACAAAACAACATTAATTGAGGGAAAATACTAAAGTAGAGTGCTAATTTGACTAAAGCAGCTCTATATGAGTGTATGTGATTGGTACCACATTAATCACATTACAAGTAAATTTCTTAATTACTTTTTTGGTTTGTGTTTTAAAAGTGGAAAATGTTAAAGCTTCTGTTAATTTCACTATAAAATGTTATAAATTGACATGATGATAAATGTGGTTGCCTGATTGGTGAGGTCTATATAGTGAAATTTATGCTAGTTGTAGCTATTAAATGCATCTTAACTTGTGCGTTAAGGTTAAGATGTCCCAAAAGCTTTAAATTCAATATTTCTTGTAAGTGAGTGTGTCCCAAGATCACAGATCAATGAATCATGGGTACATGTGTAGATTTAAGGTGGTTGTGTATGCTTTTCTTAATATTTGTCCATAGTTTTATTTTAATTTTTTTTTAAAAAAAACATGATTTAATTATGTTGAATGCGTCTTGACTTGTTCCCTGTGGGTACATGTTAACAAATTCAAGTTTTGATTGTTGAATGTGAAATTTATGTTTTTGAGGTCTATATGTTATGGAATTATGGGATTTTGTGTTGTCTTTTGGGTTTTTGATGTAGTTCCGGACCTAGAGACGGTGAACTTCAAGGTTTTGAGTAGGGGAGATCTTTATGAGATAAGGGAAGTTGAGGTATGAATTTGCAACTACAGTATGTTCTTTACTCTGCCTCGTAGACTGATGATTATTTTGATTTGGATTTGGGAATGTTATGATAAAAACGAATAATTGATGGTCATGTTCATAAACACAATAGCAACAACGGATTATAAAATAATAAGATAACAATGAAAAGAATGATTACAATATTTACGCGTATAATGTCTAAATTGAGAGGTTAGGCTTTGGTGAGATGGCAAGTGCCATTCACCAAAAGTGATAGGTCGCGGGTTTGAGTCCTGGAATTAGTCTCTCCAATAAAATTGGGGGTAAGATTGCTTACCATAACCTCTCCCAGACCCCACAAAAGTCTAAGTTTTGTGCATTGGTTATGATAATATCTAAATTGGGGTTGTGATTGTGGAAACAGCCGTACTTTGTAGCAGAGACAACAATGCCTGGGAGGACTGGATTTGACTTCAATGGAGCATCTCAATCCTTTAATGTATTAGCTGAGTACCTGTTTGGTAAGGTAGTCTTGATTTTGTAATGAATTGCTGTCATACTTTCTTGTAATGTACTTATCTTTTTTACTTTGCTTAATCTGGTGCCTTTGCTGTTTGTAGAATACAACAAAGGAGACAATGGAGATGACCACACCTGTTTTTACGCGTAAGACCCAATCAGATGGAGAGAAAATGGAAATGACGACTCCTGTGATAACAAAGAGGGTATGATATTTTTTACATGCATCATAATTCATATGTTTAATAATTTTTGTAGTTTCTGATGATATGGAATTTTGATATGTTCTTGTATGTTTTAAATGGCACTCGTGGTGCCTATGTTGCTTTTCTTTTACATTTCTCTCAGAGTATGCTCTTTAAAAAAAAAAAAAAAAAAAAAAAAAATCAATCTTGTCATATGGTCATAACTTGACCTGTCTAAAATGATTATATTTTGGTTTGGCATTACCTTGGACCAGCTGAAAATTACAGTCTATTAGCTGAAACTTATTCTTTTTTAATGGATTTTTGATCATGACATTATTACTTTCAAATATCAAAGATTGCCCTTGGACTCTAATAATCTATCTAGTTCTTTCATTTGATGAACAACTATAAAGTCCCAGTTTCACATATTGGTCCTTAATTGTATGGTTTCTTCGTTTTTAGCCAAAAGCCAAGGAGTTCTTTTTGCTTGGTCTAAGTGTTGGGTTTCATTTTTTTTCTTCTCCTTGTTTTGCAATTTTGTCCTAAGTACAGTAGAAAGATGCCAATTGTTATAAAATCCTAATTTGTAGTCTTTTTCAATATTTTGCATTTGGTATATTTTATTTTTTATAATGATCTGATATTATTGCAAATGTTTTAGCAGGAAGATCAAGATAAGTGGAAGATGTCTTTTGTTATGCCCTCAAAGTATGGTGCCAATCTTCCGCTGCCTAAAGATTCGTCTGTGACAATCAGAGAGGTGCCAAGGAAAATTATTGCAGTTGTTGCCTTTTCAGGTCTGTCCTTCCCTTTATCTGATAACCCCTGAGCTATGTGGATATATAAAGTGGGTTAAGAATCTTTTAAATGTACCATCATTCCTAGTTATTAAATATTGGATGTTATTTGTTACCAAGGCTTTCCAACATTAGAACATTGGATCAGGCTCGAGAGCATGATGTTAAGTACACCTGATTGTATGTAAGTTTCTATGCATTTTGAGGTATGCATTAGTGATTGGGTTGAGATAGTGGAAACTCTGCAGCCAATTTGTTGTGAGTGTAGTCAATTATAGTGGGTTTTGCAACACAGAAAAAAAAGAAAAAAAAAAAAAAGATTAAAATAATCACGCATGGAACACAAAGATTTACGTTGTTCTGCCTTAAGCCTATGTCTGAGAACAAAATTGAGTTGAAAGTTTCACTGTTTCGCTAAAAAATGGGAAGATCACAAATGTAGCATAGTTTCCCACAAAATCTTAACCCCAAATAAGCCCAAAGCTTTCTATCTCTCTAAATTCACAAGGCTATGGTATGAGGAAAAAACTAAAAGCTATGTATATATATAACCCCAAACTTGGCTTGTGATGCAAGGAGGTTGGTATACAATTCAAAGCCAAAGCAGAATCGTATTTCAAGATATAGCCAAAGTTGGCTAGATTGTTGCTGTGGCAAACACCCAAAATCCCCTTTTACCTCCTTTTCAGGGGGTGCAATCCAAATACAAGTCAATCTTGATTACTTGTAAACTGACCACGGTGAATAATTCTAGGTGATCCAACTGGAGTCCTGCACGTGATGCAACTCCACCTAATTCAAGCCTCCTTATAAAGAATTGGATCATAGTTGTAGTAAGTTCTGTTTAAATTGTGAGCTAATATAGTACTGTAATTATTTCAGAAACAGAGTAGCATATCATTCATTATCAAAGTGGATATGATATATTTATAATAATTGTCCCTTCTTAATGTCTATTAGGATTTGTTACTGATGAAGAAGTTAAACAACGGGAATCAAAGTTACGAGAAGCTCTGAAAAATGATGCACAGTTTCAGATTAAAGAGGGTGGTTCAGTGGAAATTGCACAGGTGAGATCCCTACTGAAATGTTAAATACCAAAGGTCTCTCTAAACATTGATTTCTGGACACTTTGTTTGTGTCAATGACTTTCTGTATATATGGTTGCAGTATAATCCACCATTCACACTTCCATTCCAACGCCGCAATGAGATTTCTCTGGAAGTAGAAAAGAAAGAAAAATAGCAACATAGCAATTTTAGAATCTTGAGGTATAGTAAATTAACACACTTTCTGTAAAATAAACAAAAACAACTTTTTGGATATCCAGGCCATACATGTTCCATAATGTAATATCTTACATAATTGATTTGATGCTTTTGATATGTGTATATAGTGAAATACCCTTCTTGCTCTTCCATTATGCATCATGACATGAGTAACAGTTCTCAGATGCTGGAATTTTGTTAAGATCATGTGTTTGGGTTTGGTGTTATTTTAGTTGCATTGCTCCTCAACTAAACATGAATCTTGTATGAGCATGGTTGTTTGTGAATAGCTGAATGCTAGAAAAGCCTAATATTAGTGTTATGTGAATGTGAGTTGAATTGGGATCTTGAGATGAGAAATAAGAAAATTCTACAGAAGTGCATACCCCTAGCAATGACTAGTTTAAAGTAAGCAATATAATCAAGTCTAAGCACATATAGACTTCACCAAAGGATTTTTAGTTACCACAGTCGAATTACATTGGATTGTCAGGAAACCGTGAAATAACAAACAGAGAAATTCTAAAATAAAGCAGCAATGATTTCATATACAGCTTTACACGAATGTTAAGATAAACAACCTTGCATCTTCCAATGCCCTTTTTGTCCTTTCATGTTTAAATGTTACCATCTGCACAAAGCAGCAATGATTTCATATACAGCTTTGTATAAACTAAAATTAAAAACTAAAATGTCATTACAGTGCAGGAAAATAATCTTAAATATTATTACATGTTCAACGTGCTGCTGTGCTGGTAGTCTGAGTAGGACACAACATAATCACAAAAGTTATCCAAAACAAGATGATCCTCCAAAAAAGACAATCAACTCCACTCATGACAGAAACCCTTCATGGCTTCAATTAGGACTTCACAACAGGGATTGTTTTGGAACCAAGTTTATTTCCTTGTAGTTCTTTTATTTGAGCCTCTTTGTTTTGGGGTTGTATTTCTGAACCGTGGTTATCTCCTCTCACTATTTCTCAACCAAATTTCATTTCAGCTTACATCATTTTCCTTTATCGTCTCTATATGTTAGGATGTCTTAATCTTAGTATAATTTCTTTTGGAGGTACAAAGCTTTCCTTCGGTATACTACTATACTGTCCAAGTAAATTGTTAGGCATGAAGATAAAAAAATAAAATGAAAAATGTGCCAAATTGTGACTTAAATGAAATAAGTCGAGTAGAAATGTAGAATCATCTGTATTCCATCAGATTTGGCCAATATGAATTTTTCTACTATATAATTCTTATTAAGCTAAATTGAACAAACATAGGAAAGCATGTGGAGAAAATTACAGGAAAAACTAAACATAATTAACTTAATACAAACAGTCTATTGAACTTCAAATCACCTAAATTAGAATAATTCTAAGCGAAGAAATTACTCAAAAACTAAAAATTCATACTAAGACTTAGTTTGGATAGCGTTTTTCAGTGGGCGTTGCGTGTTTGCGTTTAATTTCTGTGGGTTTTGTGCACTGTTCATGTGACCTGCAAGTATCTTTTTCAGGGAAATTATTGTGTACTCTTTAAGTATCATAAATGCATATTTCCTCTTCTCACATGATTGTATATCCTACTAATTAAATTCATGGTCGGACTCACTATTCATGTAAGAGGAAAGAATACGCAATTATAGTACTTTGAGAGTATCTAATAATTTTCCTCAGCAAAAACAATTTTAAAATTGGGTCTCATGATACTATTCACACATTTAAAAATTATTTTACTACAATATTTTAAATTTTAAAATTTTAACAATAAACAGTATCTAAATAATCCCTAAAAGAACAATTCAAAAGATAAGGAATTCCCCTCTTCACCTAAAAAGCATTTACATCGAGTGGACTCATCCTGACATGACCATAGAAATATCCCAAAGCCCCTCAATTTGGAAAGTCAAGCACATTAGGTACCTGTATAATATTTAAACATATAAAAATCGCATTTCTGCACAGCCCCACACTAGTACTAAGGACGATGCATGACATTTCAAAATCGTATCCAGAAATGTACACTGAAAAAAAATGTGTGACTAACGTTGCTCAAAGCTTCAAATCATATGCAGGTATTGTCTGGTCCAAAAGGCTGAGTTAGACGTAGACCTGTAATGTCTCTTACTGATCAGGACTTCTATGGGGATGGTTACGGAGCTAAGTTTGTCTCTTGTGTATCTTTCTTTCAGCCTCTTTGTCCGTTGTAGTTTTGCTTTCACCAGTCGTGATCGTTTTGTGTTACAAAATCTCATTCATTTGATTTTCTTAAAAGTTTTAACCCAAAGTGTACGACATAAAATTTTCAGTTGGGAAGAGCGGAGAATTGAATGTCTCAATTAAAAACACTTGGTTCAAATTAGTATATTTTTTGGGAAAACGTTCAAATTATACATATTATGAGTTTATATATATTTTTTAAATCATATATTTCTAAAATATGTAATAGTTTCTCATTATTATATATATATCTATACTACTATTTAAGGGGCTGCACCTGTTTGGACTGGATTTTCTTTTTGTTCCAAAATACCCTCAAAACCTATGTTTAAGTAGGGGCAAAACTTGGTAAAAATGTTTCTTTAACTTCCACGTAAAACACTATCTACAAAATAGGAACACACTCCCAATACACTCACCTTAGTTTTCAAACTCAAATTGCTTCTTCTTCAGTTCTCCAATTCTCTCAATTCTATGTTATATATTCTTCTTTTCACCATTATCATCATTGTTAAGCAACTCCTCTCACTCACCTCTTTGCTTCAAATTTCACTACAAACAACAACAATAACAACAGATAGATTTGAGGTAAGCTCTTTTGTTTTTTTTTTTTTTTNGACAACTATGGTTTGGTTGGGAACAAAAAGATCAAGCTTGTGACTTTTACAGTTTTCACTGTCAAGATACAGTGGGGAAATATCACACAATCTCGTTTTGTAATTTCCTTGTAAAGTCAATCGCTCTATCTCGTGGCCTTTTTGCTAAGCTAATCTTCAAAGCCTTCTTTGCAGAAAATAAACCATATTTTGGGGGTATATTTCCTCCCGGTCACAGTTACTAAGATTTATCGGCTGTTAGACCCCCTCAACTGTGAGTAAGAGGAAATATATACCCAAAGCATAATATACCTCTTCCTTCTTTGCTCAGTCACAGTGACAGCTTTAAAAATATGCAATTAGCTACGTTTTTTCAATGTAAACAATCAAATAATAATTAAACTACTAATCATTTGTTCAATTACCAATATCTTGCCTAAATAAGTAATAATATAAACAAAATACATCATCTTTTTTATGATAATATAAACTCTTAAGTACCCAAAATAGTTTATGTTTTAATTCAAATTATTCACAATTTCACATGCTATATAAATTAAGGGCACATTTGGTATTTACTAAATGTAGATTATATTAGGAATAATAATCTTATGAGAAATGATATGTCTACAACACTTTTACAATAAATTTTAAGTAGCAAGTTGTTACTAGTTGTTATTGTTGGGGTAAAAAAGTAATCTTAGTGTTAGTTTCAAATTTGAATCAATAACAACTAACCACCTGTGATTTATTGTAAAAATGTTGTGAAATTATTGTAGACGTAGTATCTCTCTAATCTTATTACTGGAATAAAAGACATTGTAATGAAATAACTATTATTATCCATAAGTTAGGTTATTACATATGAAAAGCTTGTAAAAGATGATGTATAAGGAAAAATTATATTTTTAGAAATATATTAATTTTAAAACTTATTATATACAATATACACTCAAGAGGAATAACTATTTTTCAATTTTAAAGAGGAATGACTATTTTTCAATTTAAAGAATAGTTTTTTTTTTTCTATGAAATAACAAATCTATATAATAAAGATTCAAGCAAATAACTGAATTGCTATTACATATGAATAACTATTCTATTATAGGAGCTATTACAACATACCAAATATATGCTAAGGTTTTTCATGCTTGATCATATCTCATCTAGATCAATTAGGCTTTTCATGGTTTATGTAACATGTCATGTAGAATTGCATCTAGGACAGGGGTGGCGCCACCTTATGGCCAGGGTGGTCCTAGGACCACCCTAACCTTAAAAAACAAAAAATTTATACATAATAATTTAAAATTTTATATTTATCTACCTTTAAAATTTTTTTTGGGAACACTCTGAATTTTTTTTATGTCAATAAAATTAAATTTTGGTCTATAATTTGAGCAACTTAATAATATATTGGGGTCTTTTAAGCAAAAAAAATTATATGCTTTTATATTCTTTTAAGCCTATACTACGACTTTACTTTTAGTTTTTACTTTACCTGATACACTGTCATTGT
>NW_027070706.1:0-2500 GCF_002906115.3 Quercus suber | reverse complement strand
ACTACTTTTAAAGCAACCCCTGGAAAATGCATGCAAATTGCTCACAGTAAAATTATAGGAATAACAATGCAATGTGCAAAACATTATAACATATGCAAGTGTAAACATTATGTAAACATTATGTAAAATTATAGCAAATTGCTCACAGTAAACATTATGTAAAAGATAACTAAATATTTATAAATAAGTAACTAAATATTTATAAATAAATATATAAATATTTATTTATAAATAAATAATCATATATTTATGTAAATAAATAAATAAATAAATAAATAAATAAATATATATATAAATAAATATATATATATATATATAATGCCATCGAACTCAATCTAAAAATATATATATATATATACCGATCGGACTCACCGTTAAGTGTGGTGGTGGAACGGCGCTGAAATCGGCGAGGTGGTGGAACGACGTTTAGTGGATCGGACTGCGTTCTTGGCTCTCTCAATGTCGCCGGCATGGATCGGACTGCGTGGATCGGACTGGGTTCTGTGACTGAATCGGATCGGACTGGGTTCTGGGACTGGATCGAACTGCGTGGATCGGACTGGGTTCTGGGACTGAATCGGATCGGACTGGGTTCTTGGAGTGGATCGGACTGCGTCGATCGGACTGGGTTCTGCGACTGGATCGGACTGCGTTCTTGCTGGGTTCTTGCTGCGTTCTAGGTTTCTCTTTTTTTTTTTTTTGGTGGATCGAAGGTTGTTCTGGGTTTCTCTTTTTTTTTGGTGGATCGGACTGCTGCGTTCTAGGTTTCTCTTTTTTTTTTTTTTGCGTTCTTGGCTGTTGTTCGTTTTGTTGCTGGTTTTCGTTCTCACTCAAGTTCAGCGGCTCTCTTTTCTTTTCTGCGTTGTTGTGTCTGTGTTGTTGTGTGAGACCCGGAAATGGTTTGAAGGTAAAATAGAAACGTAAAACCATTTCCGGGTCAAAAGTGAAAATTTGGTCAAAGTTAAGGCATATTTTTCGGAAATTGGATTTTCTTTTGCTTTCCCAACACATGGGTCAGGTGGTAAATGATTTCCTGAAATCATTTACCACCAAAATAAACGGACCCTTAATCCACGTTTTTACGTCACAATTGTCTTTTATGTCACAGTTATCATATGTGTTAAACTATGACGAATTGTTTGTCACTTTCACATAAATTTACTTTCTTTTTTCACTGCACACTCCTCGTTTGTCACGTGGACAATTGTATCATTTTACATGAAAAAAATAATAAAAAAAAAGAGTTGACCCTTCGGCACATATTAGGCCACGTGTGGAATGGTCATGTCCCAATCCTAGTAAGTACCAAGTACTCACGGCCTCACTCACACATACAATGCTAAGTTAAAGTTGTTCGATCAACGGCACAAACCACCAAAAAACATTCGCCCTCTTTTCCCTCCTCCACTCTTTTTTGGCCAAACTGCAAAGCAAAAAAAACCATGGCCACAGTTCTCAACCTTTCACCACCACCAATTTCACTTCTGAGGCCACTCTCGTACCGCAAAATACCCAGGATCACCACCACCATTAGAGCATCAACAAGCTCCTCTGAAACCTCTCCTCCTCTTACTACTTCCACCAAAGACCAAGGACTTTCCTCCTCACCATCATCATCTGTAACTTTTGCTCCTCCTCCTGATTTCAAGCCACCGGTGCCGCAGCGCTTCGGTGTCAGACCCGACAAGAGATGGGAAGTCTTCACCGCTTCTCTTGGCTTGTTTTTTCGCCTTGGGACTGGTGTTTTCGTTTCTGGGTCAGTTTGCTTTTTTTTTTTTTTTTTTGGTTGCTTTTGTTTTTTCTGTTTCCCATAATTTATATTTTAGAGTTGAATGGGCCAAATTATCTTGTGTGTGCTTGGTTTACAAAAAAAATTCTATCCTCTAGAGTCTTTGACGGTAAAAAATGTAACATCTTTGTCGTTTGTTTATTTTGAGGATGAACCTTATATAGGATGCTAGTGTTGTAAATTCACCTTCTAAAAAGATAAATTTTTGGAACACGAAGAATTTGAAAGGGACTATTAGGCACCAAATAGAATTCACTAGGAATTGAAAGGATTAAGAATTGGATGATAACATTTCTGAGGAAACAAGCAAGTGCATAGACAGGACAATATTGTTATACTATTTGGAAAACCATACAAATCTAGCTTCAAAATCAACAAAATCAACTCACGTTAACATTTGCAGATATTTATGTTATAAAAATCTACATTGTTGAAAGTGTTTTATCATACATCATTATCTCTTGAATGTAGCTGTGGACACTTAAATAGATTTCCTAATTTTGTTACTTTGGTTTTATACCATGGCAGGTATTCTGTGTCCTTTGTTCCCAAAAATGAGATTCCACCTGGCCAGTACGCTCTTGATGCTGGCGGTAACTTGAATTTCACTATGGCTGCTTCTTTGTCATCTTATAAGTTGTTACATTTGTGTGCTTTTAGTTAAAATGCTAGTAGAAGTGAATGTTCCTACCAAAATGTAGAAAAATGCAA